>NC_136002.1:19196081-19346081 GCF_048128805.1 Centroberyx gerrardi | reverse complement strand
AGCCAGGTTAATGATAAGATGAATGACAAGCTTTGTGATGGCAGGAGGCAGCAGTAACTCAGTCTTAGAGAGCAGCATTCAGCTTGACCCTCGCTGATCCCTGCTGTCTATAGCACTCAGAGCTAAAGAGAGCTGATTCACCCTCAGAAAAACACATCACATGTCAAAAGGAGCTGTCAGACACTAAGGTTGGAAGGCACTTCAATTAGAAGATACAAAAGTAAGCCCCTTATCCTGGATGTGACGTTTCTGTCGATCTGGCATTTTTCTCCATTGATATCTGAGGGGAAGGCGAGAGAGACTAAGAGAGAAAGAGAGAGAGAGAAATAGGGATGTGTAAGGATAAGGAGAGAGGAGCCAAGACAAAAAGGAGAGGAAGGGGGTAAGCATTAGAACCATTCAAGAGGGAGGGGAAAGGGCAAACCAAGCCATATTCTCTTTATTGTTCTACTCTATCCTCTCCAAAATACAAAGTATCCTCTCCACTCCTCCCTCTGCATCTCCTCTCTTCCCATCCCTTCCTCCCTCCCCTCCTCTTCTCTCTCCCACATCTCCTCGACTTCTCATCCCCCTTTCATCTTCTCCCTTCTTTCTTCCCTCCTCCTTACCTCTTTTCGTCTCTCCCTCCCTCTCTCCCTCCCTCTCCCCTTCCAAATTTCTTAACTCCATTATTCTCCTTTTCTTCCTCTCTTCTCATCTCTCCCATTCTCTCCGTCTCCTCTCCTCTCCTCTCCTGTCCTCTCCTCTCCTCTCCTCTCCTCTCCTCTCCACTCCTCTCCTTTCCTCTCCCTCTCCCTCTCCCTCTCCCTCTCCCTTGGGTTCTGTGTTGAGAGCACAACAGTAGAATTTGTTTTGCTGCCTCTCATCAGATTAGTGTTGATTTTTCTGCCGCCAAGCCGCAGTTCGGCGGAGTGGATGAACTTCTTTAACTGTTTATCAGAGGCGCATTTACACTGCACCGCTCAGCGGCCCCGCGGTTTGTTACCTGCCATTTACCATGAAATAAAAATCGATGGATGCTGAAATGTGATTTTATGGCCCGCCGTTATTGAGACCAATGACGATTTCCTGCTTAACAGGATATGGAATGTCAGTCCCACCGGTGTGGGGTTTGAACAGGAGGGAGGGGGGGCTTATAAAGTGCCTTTGTAGCAAAGGTGGTTTCAAGCAGACTTGTTGAGATAACTCTGCTTGACATTTGTAGCCAAGAAAATCCCTCAACAGTGCAAAAGTTTTTTGGTCTCATGGTAGTTGTCTGGATTGATGGACGCCAAGTTAAGGTTCAATATCCAATCATAATATCTGTTGTGGCTGCTCGACTCAAACATCCTGTGGTGACTGTGCTGTGCTCGCACCTCCACTCACACTCTGTCATTTACCAAGCTATAAGGGATTCTGGGTCACCCAGTAAAAAAAAAAAACAGTTGTTAACTTGAAGCCTCTCCACTCCAGTAGAGTTCTGAGCCAGACAATGATGACACAGTGTCCTGTCAGAGCAGTAATGACTGAGATTTACACTCTATTATTAGAGCTGGGCCCCTGCGAGCTGCCCTCGGAGACCCCCTCCTCTCTGTTCCAGATCCAGGAAGAGAGAGAATTGAGAAAGAACACAGATCACAGCTAATGCACTGAATCACTGACCACAGGATAACACACTGATAAGAGGCAAAATTACAGTGTTTGCACAAGTGTGTGTGTGTGTGTGTGTGTGTGTGTGTGTGTGTGTGAGCATATGCATGCCCATGAAAGCTTGTACATGTCTGCTGTCTATATGTGTCTTCATCCTTCCAGTATTTTCGAGAGGCACAGAATAAAATGCCACATTATAAGATATAATTTGAACATTATTACAATTATTACAACTTCTACGTGTGAGTGAACAGGAACAGCAGCGGAGGGGATGACACAGTCTGCATGTTCACTCCGTACACTGCTGTTAACCCCTCCTAATAACACTCCTTGGAGCTCAGTGGCAGGACCGCAGGGTTGGGGGGGGTAGAGGAAGGGCTAGAAGACGAGGGAGGAAATGAAGCATACAGTCAACACACTGTCATTTCTAGTGCCCCCTCTCATTATCCATCTCTGTCTGTGCTCAACATGCAGACACTCGCCAGGCAACCATCTGATCACTGCTGGCATTGCCAGCTATTCCACAAATACTGGCAGGCAGTGAAAGGCTTGATTTGGGTCACGGGCCCGGCCATTTTCAACTTCCCGCTCCATCTTTGCTTTTTCCTCCCTATCTTATTCAAATACCTTCTCCAGCTGTTGCTACAGTATAAGTGTATTCTGATTCTCACCCCTCCCATCTCTCTCTCTCTCTCTATCCTTGTGACCCCTACCCGACTGTGCTCTAGTCTGCAGGTCTGCTGTTCTCTGCTGCTCTGACTGCTGTGGTTGTTATTGTTGAACTTGTGTTTCCTGGTAATTACACATGCTACCACAGAGAAGATAAGCATCAGGAGCACCAGGACAGGGAGGCTCCCTGCAGCCGTTGGGCCACTTGTTCTGTCAAACTCTAAGCACACCGAATCCGCTTGCCTGCTCGCTTGCATTATTCATTTATCCAGGTTTTTATTTTGCCGCCATGTGATTACAGTATCTCTTTCTCAGTGACTGAGTGTAAATCTCAGTCGGATTTTTCGGTCGGCCAGTTACTGTGGGCTATCAGCCACTCCCCAGAACCTCACTAATGAGGTCAGATATACCTCAAAACATACACAGAACACACACACACACACACACACACACACACAGACACACACACACACACACACAGACACACACACACACACGCATGCTTGAAGATGTCATGCCAGGTTGGTGTTAAGCGCTCCTGGAGCCTGTCCTCTCACCTCATCAGCGACATGCACCTCTTCACTGCCTGCTGTAACGCCAACACATACTGTACATAGAGACTGACAAATAGACAGATAGGCAGGCAGACAAAGTGAGCAAGGGAATCTCCCATGTGTCCCAAGTGCACAGACATGCACATTCATTCACACACACACACACACACACACACACACACACACAAACTCATGCACACCCTCAAAGAGTCGTAACCTCTGGGGAAAGGGGGCTTGCCAAGGGGAGGTACAGTTGTGCAAAGGGACGGGCAAAGAGGAAGACAGAGGGAAGAGCAGGATGAAGGGAGGAGAGGAAAGGGGTCCACTATCTCGGCAGGCGGTTCTGAGCTGCCTGGCAATGTCACCATGTCATCGCCATGGGAACACAGAGCCCGCAGACTCTTTTGGACTAATAGGCAGTTGTCAAGGCAATGATAAGATAAATGCTGTGTTTGATGGAAACATAGGGCGATCTGCCTGATAGGCACCGAGAAGCCCAAACAATCAGCAGAGAGCTGCCGAGAGGGGAGGCCTGGGAGGCCAAGGCAGGGGGTAGAGAGAGAGGGAGAAAGGGGGGAGAGAAAGGGTGAGAAACAGAGGATGGACTCCCACTGGACAGGCAACGTCAAGCCTCTTTCTCTCCCTCTCTCTCTCTGCTGGGATTTCTCTTTGTCTGCTGGGCCTGTTGCCTTTTTTCTCTTGATTTCTGCCTCATTCCCCCTCCTGCTATGTGACCTGCACACTAACACTTGACTGTAGAAACAATCTCAACCTGCTATGTGTGTGACATGTGCATAGACACACACACACGCACGCATGCGCACATGCACACACATGCTCACACACACACAAACACACGTGTGTAGAGGGGAGGGGGGTATGTGCTTATCTAATGTTGAGGATTGAATTCAGTTAGCCCCAGTGGGATTGGGTTAGGAGATGTCAGAAAGATAGATGGGCATCATGCTAGAGCACCCCAGCCCCCCTACACCCCTTAAATTGTTTTGCATGTGTGTGTGTGTTTATCATACGTGTGTGTGCTCAAATAAGACATCGCATCCACCTACACCTGAATCCAAAGCATTATACAGGTCAAATTTGTGTTTAATACTGCAAAAAAGAAAAGGAAGTTCATATTATGTTTATCATAAAGGTGTAACATTATTTTCTTGAGAAGCTGTATCCTACAAAGAATTACATATGTTTTGCATATCACAATATATTGCATTGCAAATTATCGATTTGATGCAAACATTATGCGCATACAATGCAGTGTTAGTATTTGTCACACCAATTCTGAGCATACCAAGATTGCATGCAACAATTCCAAGGACTGGTGACTTTGCTTCCCCCCGGCAGGCCCAGCTGGATGATTGATGCATCCTGGGACTCTAGTAGCTGTCGAGCCCGTCTTGGTGATGGTTGTCCTGGGAGTGAGTCTGTCTGTTCGCCCCAAGGAGCTCCTCTCCTGCTCCTCCTGGCACATCCTCATTTGAACACAAATCTCTCTCTCTCTCTCTGTCTCTCTCTCTCTCTTCCGGCTTTAATGTTGTTTCCTCAACATTAAAGAAGAGAGGAGAAGAGAAGAGAAGAGAAGAGAAGACTACACAACATGACACAACACAACTCAACGCAGCAGCTGTACATTTCAGTGTAATCCTGTGTGTGTGTGTGTGTATGTGTCAGAGTATTGAGGCCATTCCTCCAGCCTTTGGCCTCCGATCGGGTTCTTCTGTCAGTGTTGTGGTCACGTATTGATTAGCCGACAGTTGTACAACAACGTAGTCTGACTTCTCTTTCTCTGTTTCTCTCCGCTTCTGTTTCACACATACACACACACACACACACAGACACACACACACGCACGCACACACACACACACACACACACGCAGAGCAGAGTCAAATACCCTCTGGTTGAATTAAGCAAGTCATTTTGACTCTGAATGAGATCAGAATCCATGTTCAAATGCTGTTTATGGCACGGACATAGGTGGTGCATTTGTTCTGGCTGTTTCGCACAAATGCACACAGACACACACACACACACACGCACACACACACACTTACACACACACTACCTATATGGGTGTGTATGGTCCGTATGATCTTTTCTCCAGAGAGTCTGATGCCCTGCAGTAATGGCTAGCCATACCTGGCTATAGCTGCCTTCTCATGGCCTCAGGCAACTGCTTAGCAATTCCACTCTGAATACAATAGGCTGCAGCCTTGCACACACACACACACACACACACACACACACACACGCACATACACACACACACACACACACCTACACACACACACACACACACACACACACACACACACACCTACACACACACACACACACACACACATCCAACAGGCCTCTTTCAAAGATCCTGTCCAGTAATGAATTTCCAGACCTTGGAAAGCTCCTTCTGATACACTTCAAACAGGTACTAACAAAAAAAGACAGACTACCCCTTCATCTTTCCCTACCTCCACTGTCTGCGTATCTATTCCTCTCTGTCACCTCCTCATGAAACCCAGACAAAGCGCGTTTATGGGTCAAGACCATCAAAACCCCGGGCATGTGCCTAAATGTATCCATCATATTCATAAAACACCAACATAAAAACCTGGCTGTTCTTTGGTGAGACTACATCAACCTTTATGGTTAAGCATCTGCGTGTTCCTCCTCCTTAGAGTCTCTTATAGTAAATTCACTCTCCCTCTGTCTCTCCCTCTCCCACTCCCTCTCTCTCTGTCCCCCACCTTGCTTCCCTCCCTCCCTCCCTCCCTCCCTCTCTCTCCCTCTCTCTGGATTTAGTTTTATTTATTTCCAGTGTTTGACACTGGCTAGTTGTACAAAGGAGCGAGTCGCAGGAAGAACAGGATCCACATATGAAGACATGCCAATCACAGGCTTAGGGAAGGGAGGGAACAGAGAGGACAAGAGAGGAGCTACGGCAGCCTCTCCAACCGGCGTTTGAAAAGAGAATACATTTCTGTCACACTCACTTCCCGTCTGCGAGATCAGGCTGAGGAGCTGTGCACTGTTTTAGTGGGGGAGAGGAGACACACACACACACACACACACATGGATACACACACAAGGCCTCTCACAAAGACTGGAGGCTTACTAAGAGCCCACTCACCTATTGTGAAAAAAACACAGAAAATACATACACTCACGCTATCATTATCCCATCGGCAGCTCGAAAATACAATTAGTAGGTTCTAGGTGATTCGCTACCGCATGGGACTCAGATCGGACATTGTATTGGGATGAGGAGTTAAATATAGGTAAAGTGTGTGTGTCTGTGTCTGTGTCTGTGTGTATGAGGGCAGGGTGATGTAGAGTAGTGTAAATATAAAACCCTGACTTCCTGCTGTCTCCTCCATTATAGCAGCCAGGGAAACTTAATCTGCCGGAGCGCTCCAGCTGCCTGCCAGCCTGCCTCACTCCTGTCTCCCTCCGCTCCCCCTTGCTTCTTTCCTGCCCTCCTCCTCCAACTGTTCCTTCTCTTTCTCACTCTCTCTCTCCCAACGTCTCCCCCTGCTTATGCCTCCCTCTTCCCTCACCAATTCATCCGTCATATCATTAGTCTTCACACACACACACACACGCACACACACAAATATACACTGTATGTTCGCACACACACACACCGATACACCTAACAAGACCTGCTTAGGTTTCCTATTGGAATCCCTTACACTCCCTATTGGGGGAAGATGACAGGACAGCAGGAAATGGTGAGACAAAGAGAGAGATTGAGGGTGAGAGGAGGAGATATGGGGACAGGAAAGAAGGACGGGACGGTGAGGGTAAGACGGCAGTGTTGGCAAGGGGAAGCAATGAAGGAGAAGGGGGTGTAGTGGGCTGTGGCCATATTTATTTTCAATTGTTGCCGTGGTTGCCCCTGTGCGATTATCTAAGTTCCTCTTTTTTTTTTTTACCTTGACCTTGCGCGTGGAGGGTATTTTCCAGTCAGCAGAACGCTTTATCTCTGAGAGCAACAATCAATAAGGATAATTAATGATGCCCGCCGCAATGATAGCCTCAGCAGTCATTACCAGGCATTAATCCATGCAGTCAGAGGAGGGTCAAGGCCGGCCGCATCGCTCACCTAGGGGCGGGGCGCAAATTAAAATAATCTACACATTGGCCGCTCTGTCAGGCCTTTTCTGATGCATTCACCCCTGTCGGACCATAATTAAAGCTGGCCCATTGCTCGGCGGTGGGGCGCCAGGGTGACAACCCACTGCGATGTCTCTTTAATATACAACACTTAGCCTGGAGGATGACACTAACAGCAATCTGCAGGAACTCATCTCACCTGCGAGGGTGGGAGGGTGGATGGTTTTTTTCCTCTCGATATGCTGGGACATAAATCAAACGCACAACACGCAATCTTCTAATAACGCGGCGCCATCAGAAATGTGATTTAGCAGTAAATATAATTTGGTCTGGGTGTGAGACGTATCAAGTGGATGTATTATCTTCGTAGTAACGCCGTGCTTAGCGGATGAAAAATCACAAAGATGTGTTTTAACAGGTGATGTTAGGATAACTCTGAACACTGCAGAATGGTATAATGTCTTAATATAAGATATTACATTATATACTGTGATAGATGATGTTAAACAGATGCTTTCGTGGCAAGGGATTCAACAGTTTGTCTTGGAAATACATGTGAAACTATATACAGTACACACACCCCTGCTTAAGGCCAGAAGCCTGCCAAAAGTTAGACTAAGTAGGGGTGTTCACTGATGTGAAGGAAAATACAAATGAGTTTGAAAAATGTAGCCCATAGTGACCATATCACTATCGTCTGATGTTCGGTTTTTAAAGCAGAGAAACCACAGTCCAGCAAGATGGCATTGTCCTCTTTACCTGCTTCTGATTGGCTGAAGCACCACGTCAGGAGGGGAGAGCACAGGAGCCTCCAGGAGCCCATCTTGTTGTCAGGGACGTTTACATTTGCAGTTTAAAGTTTGGAGTAGAAATTCAGCATGACTCCATAATTCATGGGTGACATTTTCATTGTACTAAAACTTTAAGGTAAAAATTGGAAACGTGAGATTTAATTTCCTGTAATGTTTAAATTACTTTTTGCTTGGCCGGCGTCCAAACATGGGGGGAGTGCCGAGGGGCAGAGAAGAGATGTTTAAGCAGAGGTTGCTCTCACTGCCAGGAGAGAAGTGGAGAGAATCTATAATAATGAAAAATGCATTTATCCTCAGCTGCCATTCCTCCTTTTTCTGCCTTCCCGAAAAAAACATCGCAGTGAAAATGCCTGTGCGTTAGTGCGGGAGAATAAGGTACGTGTCACATTCAACATGCACAAGCAAAGTGAAAAATAGCTATTTCAAAATCAAAAACCCTCAAATGTGTCAGGTTAGTACTGCACTTACCCTGAATGACGAGGAGAGCCAAACTGCAAGCATCAAGAACAGCGCTTGATGATGATTGACAAGCATTGGTTATATCTCACTCCCACACATGATTACGCTGTCTTCATCTATCCTCCAGTATCTCTCTCACCTTCAGCTCTGTTTGGTTAAAGTGAAGAGGCGTTGAGTATGAGGCACTCGTATGATTTCTATCGAGTCTATTCTCACCAAGCTAACTTCTTCTCTTCCGCTTTAAATTTTCATCTCATTAAACTTATTACTGGTCAGGAAGCAGTAGGGCCTACAGGGTAAGGCGCAAACTCCAATAGCACTGTGAGTCAGAAATACACACACACATGTGCACGCACACGCAGACGCTCCACTAGTAAGAGAACGTGAGGGGGGCCGGAGAGAAATATAGAAATATTCCCTTTTAAATGAGGTCCTTATAGTATACTGAGGGCCACAGCCTGCAGTCTCCTCTGTAAGTATTTCTCCTGATTAATTTCAGTGAAGCCAGTGGTGGAGATAAATGTTTTATGTGCCTATATGGAGTAAACATTGCCAGCAGACTTCAGGAATATGGCAGTCGTGTTGAACATTTCCCAGCAGGCGCTCTTGTCACCATGACATTTATTTTTTAGGTCCCTTTCACATGACGTCACCAGTGATTTAGACCAGCAAATTAAACACAGGAAGAGGCATAAATCTCTTCCTTGCCGGCCAATACGTCTTCTCCAGCAGTTTTTACAGACTCATTTCTCCCAATATTGCAACTGTATACACTGTATACACATGCTGAGCACCCAAATAAATTGACCGGAGAACTTAGACCTTACAGTAGATCCCTCAAACTCATTTCATGGTTAATGTAGTCTGTCAGTGAATTCTACATACTGTTTTCTCCCAGTTGATTGTTCTACTAATAGTGTTTTCCCATTTTCTTCCCCCATTTCCAGCCAATAAGGTAATGGAGAATTACCGAGATTAGTGATATGCACATAAAAGACTGTCAATCATTTAAAATTAATTCTCTAAAGCGTCTGATGATGTGATTGTTAGATCGCTGATCTTCAGACATGAGCCGTCATTAGACAATAGGGGGCATTTGTATATAGAAAATGGCTGTCTGCATTCAAGAACCGAATGCAGAGTAGTATTTTTGTGTTTTCTCTCATCTCCTCATTTCCCTTCCTTTTTTGTTTTCATTTCGGAAGCGATTGGCAATTAGCAAGAATATAACCAGCGCATTGTTCATTTGGTGGCAAAACATCTTGCTGTGTTGAATGTTTGTCTTGGTCCGTATATTGGCAGGAAATTAATCTAGGCATGTTGCAAGTTAGTGTTTATCACACAGACATTACAGGGTCAGGGGTTCACAATATAGTTTTCACTGGGTTTGATCTTTGTAGGGATTTATACTGAGGGAGCTACGTTTGAGATAATCATCTGTGTGGGCATGTTTGCCTGTTTATGCAAGTGCATGTCTGTGTGTGTGTGTGTGTGTGTGTGTGTGTGTGTGTGTGTGTGTGTGTGTGTGTGTGCATTATCGTGCGTGTATCCGGGCGTGCGCCTGTTTGTCCCTCTGTGTGTACCCTGGTCTTGTCATCAGGTTAGCCGGTAGGATTCCTGATAGCGCTGAAACCTGCCAGCTGGTTAATTAGAGCAGGCATCCAGCCGCCCTGGCTTCATTTGACTATCAGCCACCAAGCCACTTACTCCATAATTTCCTGCCTGACTTGGAGGGCTTTGCTATCGCTCACCCAGGCAGATCGGAAGCTTCCCTTTATCTCCTACATAAAGCCAGCGAGCTGCACCCAAACCAGGCAGGCCCGGCGCCGGAATACATATATACATAATGATTACAAGCTGAGGGTCTGAACTTGAGACACAGGCACACTTCAAACCCACAGCAAACAACAAATAGGATGCTTTGCTACCTGTGTGTTGTGGTCAAAAAGCTGTGTGAGCTTTTCAGGTTTGTTTGTTTTTTCTTCATGTCAGAATTCTGTGTTTGTGTGTGCGTGCGTGTGCGTATGTTTGAATAATATATTGCCGATTACAAATTGGAGTGTGTGTATGTATCTGTGCCTTTGCCTGTGTGTGTGTGTGTGTGTGTGTACACACTGTCATCCACTGTGTCACCCTGCCTTTTAACTTTTTACTGTTTTCTCTTCATTAATTGAAAACATGACGGGGTGCTCTCGGAGCCTGATGGATGGAGCAGGAGAATTGAGAAAGCCATTAGCTTCACTGGAATCACAGCCTGTCAAGCAGTCAATACACACTGCTTTATGTGTCTGCAAGCAAAGATGGAACAATTATCCCTTTTATTAGGCAGCCACAGCACGCACACACACGCACGCGCGCACACACACACATATAGCGCATAGCAGACGAGAGGAGGGCAGCAATAACGATCAGCTAAAATCAGTCATTCATTACTGTCAAGTACACCTGACTCTCAGCTTATTAAAAACAGGCATAATAAGAGCAAGGAGCGCAAAAAACTTAATCAGTAAACAAATGTAATTAGTAACCCTTGGAATAAATAGACATTTTTCTGGCTTTGAATTTTAAGGAAAGTATTATCATATATCAGATGATACTATGAGGAACATACACAGTTTGCATTCTTTTTTTTTTTACACACAGTGTAAGAATCCAGCTCAGACCTATACCTCTATCGGAAAGCCCCTCTCAAGATCAGCATCTGTTTTTCATTGTGTTTTTAATGAGTGTTAATGCATGATAAACACATGCAAAGACATCATGACCGGGGAGCTATGAATAACTGAACAGCTACCCAGAGGGTCCCTGGCCTCCCGGCCCCATGTGGGGGTCATGCCCCCTTACTGAGCAGTGCTGAGCAGCAGAGGGTCACAAGTTCACGACCCCAGGGCTGGTTTAGTAATAGCAGGACACTGCAGGCTGTCTGTGAGGGGATGGCTGGAGCTCCGATCAATACAACAGGTACAGGAGCAGCAGAGGAGGAAGCACAGAGAGGAGGTCTCTGAGGAGAGCAACGTTATCATAGTCTACACATCGTGGAAACGAGTACACTTAGACACCAACACACTCTCTCACACACACACAACACAGCTTCAGTGTAATCTCTCACTTCTCAACCCAGTGGTTGTAGAGTAACCA
Source organism: Centroberyx gerrardi (assembly GCF_048128805.1). Lineage (NCBI taxonomy): Eukaryota > Metazoa > Chordata > Actinopteri > Beryciformes > Berycidae > Centroberyx > Centroberyx gerrardi. Next base: position 19,334,692 of record NC_136002.1, on the reverse strand, counting down.
TCAAGGTCATTGACTAATATAGCAGATAGGCTCAATGAGTACAGCAAGTCTCCAAGAGTAAGAAGACTGGTGGTTTGCAGGAACTCCTCTGTGGATGGAAGTGATTCAGCTGTTCGTCTTGGAGAAGCAACTAGGGCCTCCTGTTGGCATAACCTTGTGAGTCTGTGTGTGTGTGTGTGTGTGTGTGTGTTGGTATGTTTGCACAAGAAAGACTGAGGAGAGAGAGAGGAGACAGACATGCAGAGATGAGAATTAGTGTGTGAAGGAGATGGAGACTGAGAAAAGGAGAGAGAGAGGGTGAAGAAGAAGGCGAGTGTCTTTTTTTGCCTACTTGCTGCCATTGCTATATAAGCGCTGGAGCACTTTACATAAGATTTATTACATCCAAGCAGAAATATTATCTTCTGCAGGTGCCATTCATCACCCGGGCCGTGAGACGCTATGAATGATACCACCAAATTATGTAGATCAGCCATGTCTGAGGGGACGATTCAATTTGGTAACCTTGGTAACCCCAGGTACTCTTACACCCCAGCTCCCCAACACATATCCATCCTGGCACATCAATTAGCAAGTTCAAGGGATTGATAGAAACACACGTGCGCTGACACACGTAAAAACAAATCACACACATCGGTTGCATAGAACGCAGTCCGTGTGCTTGCACGCAAACACACACCTAGACGCATGTAGACGTGAATGTTGAATATTCAACACATATACATATCTGAACATACAGTTAGAATGGGAGCGAGACAGGCCTTTAATTGGCATGCAGATGGATGGATGGATGGATGGACAAATAGACAGAGGGGTGGTCAGATAGACAGGCAGTCAGACAGACAGATTGTAACCCATTTTTAACAAGGCAAGCTAAAAAGAACACAATTATTTGCAGCAGTGGTCTGTGGCAGAATATGCATGGGAACAAACACAACTGGAAAATGTGCATCTGTCTCTCTACTCTTGGCCACAGAACGGCTTCAGATGAGCATTTGGGGTTTCCGTGGTCTCGGTCAAGGCCACTTCAGTAGTTGTTGTTGTTGGTAGGAAGAATGCCCCTCGATCACTTTCCTCATCAAGATTTTCCGAGACAATCTGGGGAAAAATGGCAACCTTCAAGTCACAACCCTCTCTATAAACTTTTATAAATGTTTATATTTTAGAATATGATTAGTATGTTCAACAGTGTCTTTGTTGCAATGGTGCGGGAACATATCAACAACTCACATGGTGACACCTACATATTGGCACTAGGCCCGTCCCGATATGAAAATTTCATTGTACGATTATCTTGGCCAAAATTATCTTGATATCCGATATTATCCCAATAATTACTAATAAACCTTAAAACCAGTCCTGTAATATGTTTCAATTACTTAAAAACTAATTTACTGTATAAATCACAAGACATTTGAATTATTGAAACACATTTTAATGTAAGACTGTAGAACATATCTTTTTTCTACAACAATTATAAAATGGTGGTGTAGCTTATAAAAACTGTAAGAATTGTTTTAAACGACACATAAAAATCCAAATAACAGCATCTAAAATAAGTCAAATTACCTGCATCCGCTGTAACTCAGTCAGCAACATGAATATAACAATTTGTTAGATGAAAATAAAACATCAATAATGACAGATGAGTAGGCGGTTATCGCGGTGGTCACGGTAATAAAAATTAGATATATAGTATATATAGTAATACCGGTTATTGTCCCATCCCTAACCCATGGTACAGAACCTCACATTTACCATAATCAAACACATTTATGTTTTATCCTGACATCCAGGGACACCATCAAGGTCGAGGTTAAACTGTGCTGGATCCTAACCCCAACCCCAAATGATGTAAGCCATCACAGGGCAGTTTAGATCATATATCTAACATATATCATTGTTTTGTCTAATAGGACAGCTTGCCCTGCTAGTGTTTAGCTGCTTATTCAAAAAATAATAGAAGTTGCTGTGAGCCCAGGTAGGTGTACCATAATTACCAGACATCTCTGAGCTTGTTCAGAAACAGGCATCTTTTCCCCCACTCACTGCCGTTTATGCCAGCGCTGAGCTGACTCAATTATGATGCAAAAGGGTGTTTTTGAAAAGCCTGGCTCATTTCTAATTAAGCCACACACTCATACCTATTTGTAGCTCATGTCCTGACATAATGCAAATGCTATGTAAATTAACTGCACTGATCTCCCGCTAGCTCCACACTCAGAGCTCCTCGGAGACTAGCAGGGCATTTAGTCATACTTTATACTAGTTTGGTTTCTCATTGGCTGAAACACAGGCAGAGACAGCTATACTGATGGTTCAGCTTGGAAACAGACAGCACAATAGCCTGCAAATAACTCTTTTAATTGTTCAGCTTCTCACCAGCCGTGTCCCTAGCTCCCTCCCTCCTTCTCTCTCTCCCTCTCTCTCTCTCTCTCTCTCTCTCTCTGCTTGTCAACGTATTGATCAGTAACGATTATAGCTACTTGAGTCATCCCCTTTGTCTCTTTCTCCCAAGGTCTCCAGATGCCTTAACAGGCTACAACACCTCCAGCCTGCAGAGGAACCGGAGGCCCCCCTGCCCCCCTCCTGTCAGTACGGCCCCCAGCTGAGGCTGTTTAGACAGGCCATTAACACGCTCACTCTGCCGTCACTAAACAACCACCGAACGGCTGGTTAGGCAGCTGACTGGCCGTATCAGAATGGCAATGCTGTGTAGAGGTTATGGCCTAACCATGGCTCTGCTATTGGCAATGGCATTAAGCGAACACTTGATATAGTGCCTGGAAGGATTACAGACTCATTTCTCAGGCTTTGGTGACACTGCCTGGAAGGCCTATAGAATAGCATTAACTATACTGCCAGGCTAGCACCGGCTACAAGGCCTGGTGCCCCGGCTATTATTGCCTGCACTTGCAGACAAAGAACACAGCGTTGTGCTTTTTGTCACTAGGGCTGTCCATTTTTGACAACACAGGAAAATGGACAGAAATATATGTGAATGTTCACCAATAGATGTGAATAGTAAGGTGTATTGTAACGTGTTAATGTAAGTGTTCACTAGGAGGAGGCCGAATGCCAAAAGGTTATAAATGTTTTTGAACAGCACACCATGAAAACAACAATTCGAATGGTCCCAAAACAAGTTGCTAACGTTCTTTCTTCCAAGGTGAACCACTTCATTTCATCTGAATCAGCCCTAATTCTATGTATGCTTCTTGTAAGCACGTACTACCTGAGTTCTGAGAGCAACGAGCAATGGGATGGCACACTGGGCATGCCAGACTTTAGGTAAACACCTATTTGAAAAGGTTTTAAATATTTGAACAGCCGAAGTGAGGATTTCCAACGCAAACCAAACAAAATATCAGACATCATTTCAGTTGCATATCTGCCCAGGTCTAGACTTTGCTTTCTCTTGACTTATCTGTGCCACCGATTCTTTCTTTCTATCTTTCTGTCTCTTTTTTTCCTCCCTCTCTCCACATCTCTGTGTCTATGCTCAGCCCATTAATTGTGCCCGAACAGTGCCACATGCCTCAATGAAAATAAATTGCTTTTAATTTGGGCTTTCCTTTTTGCCACGGCCGGCATCACTTAATTTCATTAGCTCTGAACCTGTAGAGCGCTTTTTCAAAAGCGTCATCTCATGGACGCACTTGAAAATGAAAAGAAGCCCCTCTTTTTTTCCTCGCTCCCCCTCTCCTCTCTCTGCGCTCCTCAATTAACAGAATCGTTTCCTTTCAACTAAAATGAATGTTATTGAAACCAATTAGCATGGACTGGAAAATCTCTCGTTAATGAGGGGAGTGTGGGTGAGTAAACAGGAATGAAAAGATGAAATTAGAGAAGAGGCTCTTCTTGTTGGCCTGGAATAATGACATGCTTAGTTGCCTAATTGTCTGGTGAAAAGCGCCGCCGCGATAGTAACAGATTGCGGTGTTCATTAGGCAGCAATGGGCCACCTGCTGCTGGGGCGGCGCGCCCGCAGTCCCCGTACACGTGTTTATCCCAGGGGGCACTTTTTTTTGGACACAACGCTCACTATGAAAAGCAAATGAGCTTGCCAATATGCTGCAATGTTGTGTCCTTATTGCCAAGGCACAGAAGCATGATATGTCAAATCAAATGAAATGAATGAAACCCAATAGTGTGAAGCTGGAGGGTTTCCTTTCTTTTTTTTGATGATGTTGAGGGGGAAATGACCTATAAAAATACTGGGGTTAGCAAAACTATGTAATTTCATTATAAATCCTAACGATGAGTATTCTATTAATCATTTCTGTATCATATCTCATCACAGGGCTCTTTATTGCTGCTTTTGAGGCCCAGTTTGTACAGAGTGTGAGGGTTGAGAGAGGGATAATGGGCCTCTAATTGCAGTGTGGATCAGGTTGGGAGGGGGTGGCATTCTCCCAGCATTTATCCCCCTTCATGAAATATTTAATGGCTTGCCGGGAGAAACAAACTCTACACACATTCTCTAATTCATAACCTGGAGATAGTCAGAGACATGAGAACACAATGCATCCATCTCTCTCTCTCTCTCTCTCTCTCTCTCTCTCTCTCTTTCTTTCTCTCTCTCTCTCTCTTTCTCTCTCTATCTCTCTCTCTCCCTTACTCACTCTCATGTATCCTCCCTTACTACATACAAAGAGAGAGAGAGAGAGATTCAAAAGTAGCCCCTCCTAAGTCTAATGTTAATTAATTCATAATTAATTCTTGTATTAGGACTAAACTGGGGAGCACATATTCTTAAGCTCAGTGGGGTCTGCTGTTGCTTTGAGGCAGAGCAGAGAATGTAGTTTTAAAGAGCCATGACCCCTCAACATAATGCAAAAATTACAAAAGTAGCAGCTTCTTCTCTCAAAGGAGCATGAAGCTCGTTTGCATCCATACATGCTTGTGTGTGTTTTTGTGTATCAATACTTTTGCTGTATAAAAAATGTGTACATATTTGTGAGTGCCTGAGTGAATTGTGTATGTGTGTGTGTGTGTGTGTGTGTGTGTGTGTGTGTGTGTATGTGTGTGTGTGTGGACGTATGTGTGGACATATCAACATTGTTTAAACGTCATTCATTCGGTCTGGCACTTTGATGGAGGCTCCATCAGAATGCTAATAAGTCCCATTGTTGCATGTTGCACCATCTACAGCTGTTGGCCATAATTATCTTGCAGAGAACTTAAAGGGTGTCAATTAAAACACTGCTCTTTTCCACCGCCCTCATCTATAGCCCGTGTCCCCTTCCCAGCCCCCTGGCTCTCGGGGAGTTAAGGTGAGGGGTCAGGGTGAGGATGGAGGTGGGAGAGCGGAGGGAGAGGGGTTGGATTGCTCCAGGATGTTTCAGTGAAGCTGAATTGGGGAACGCTCGTTGTAAGTGATTTGTTTTCTCCTTAGCCACAAAGATTCAATCAGCATGCAAATGAATAAACAGCCCCATCTCCACCTTTAAACAGTGCGCAGATTTATGTTTAACAACAGTCAGATGTCGTTTTGCGCGCTCAGGATGAACACATAAGATATAGATTCATTCAGGAATTTCTAATAATATTCATAATAAACTGGGTCGTCCCTGTGGACTCTGCTCCTAGGGGCAGGGTTGGGTTTCTTCCTTTTAGAGAGGCTAAGCGTTCCCTAGATGCCGCCCCCTCACCCCTCCAAACCCCATACCCCACACCCCACACCCCCTTCCCCTGAGGGGAAGGGGGTGTGGGCATTGGAGTTTGGCTTCACAACCTCCTGCACTGTTTTCATATTTACATCATCATTGAAATAATTGTCTTTGTTTACAGTTGTTTAAACGGTGATGGACATCATTGTTTTCTGCCTCTGAATAAATAACCCAGAATACAACATGGGACAATGGTTTTCATATCCTATCCTCAGCCTCACCGCAACAACGAATAATATGCACACTATGCACACACTTCTTTGAGATTACTGAACAAACATGACATTCAAACACACACTGTTGTGTCAAACACCTGTGGTCAGGAGATTGGATTAGTCCTAATCTGTCCATCTTCGTGATTTATAACAACCTAATCTGATTAAAGACTGAGCTGATTTAGCTACTTTGGTTTGTTACTCATGTACAGGGGAATGGAGGAGACATATAGGCCTTGTGCAAGATAATAAAAAAAATAATCCGAAAAAAAATTTTACAAAGAGGATAATATAAACGAGCAAAATTGTTCTTGATTTCTTGTTTTAGGAGGCTGTATTATGGGCCGCAACAGCTGGGCCCATTAAAGACCAGCGGTGCTCCTACAGTGTGGCTATGGCCTTGGTAATGGGAACACAGATTACATCTTGAATTATATGTGTATTTTAAGGGGCTCAAGGGAGTCGAAGACACAAAACAGCACCTCTCTCTCTCTCTCTCTCTCTCTCTCTCTCTCTCTCTCCCTAGAGATTCCTTCTGCTTAATTGATTTACTTTGTGGGGAATGACACGCCCATTCACACGTCCATCTGATCATCCACTGTCAGTGGCACACGCTGGGATCTCTCTCTCTCTCTCTCACACACACACACACACGCACACACACACACACACAAACACACACAATGGGTCATCAGCAGCTGGGACCTGACGGGATCTGCAGGTGACGCATCAGCCGTATCAATCAGCCATCACATCCCTCATTTCCGGCTTAGAAAATCGGAAAACAACAACATATGAAAGCATGGCTCTTGACCAACTGCTCTTTAAAAAGCATTGTAGGCAAAAGGTTGGCACTTGGGATGCGAGGACAAGCGTGTGACAAGTGGGACACATGGGGACCAGGAGTGGGCTATAGGTATTGATGGATGAATGAATAAGGAGGTATTGAGGAATCCATTGATTGCAAGCCAATTCACGATTAATGGATGCCAATAGGTTGTCTTGGTCCTGCTAGATCTGTGAATAGTGGATTAGGGTCAGAGCAGTAGGGTGGATTGAAGCAGTCCTCTACTTCTTCTACCTCCTCATCCACCTCCTTATTGCGTGCTTTCATCTATTTAAAGGCACTGTGCGACCCGCTAAAAACAGTTTGTAGTCCCATAAGGTGGAAGCCCAGATCCAAATGTTGACAAGCTCTATTGTGCATCGCAACTAATTTTCTTGGGTAGGGAAAGTCTCTTTTTGTCTCTGGCAGTTGTTATTATTTTTCCAACTGCATGTTGTTTGTTGGTTTGTTCTGCCTGCAAATGTCTGAATATAGCTGCACAGTCAGACAGAGTGGGGCTTGTTCAATTGTCTGGAGAGAGGGTGGTGAAAGAGGGGTTAACATGGATGGCTGGGTGGATGGATGGATGAATAGATGGACGCCAGTGTTTTGAGAATACCAGGCTCTGAAACCAGGCGGTTGGGATGGTGGTACATGTATATAGGGTAGACTGGATGTGCTGGATTAAACCTCTCGCCCACCACAAGTTGCAGAATATCCCATAGTTCTAAAACCCAACTTTCACTTCCTCTGCGACTTGATAATCTAACTCTCACTTCCTGGTTTTATAATCTGACATTTCCTGTTTGGCAATGTATTTCCTCTCTCTGGAGCATTCAGAGTTGGGAGGAGGAAACTGGAGACTGTTGGACTGGTTTTGATTAGAAGGAAGTGTGTCCTCTACACACACTCTCTTTGACCTCAGGAAAACAATTATTGTCTCCCTCCAGCCCTTGGCCTGCTGTCACTTTCCTCCTCCCTTTATTTTTCTGTCTATGGCTTGTTCTCTTCATCAATGTTGTAACAATTGTAACTTCACTGTTATTATGACATTATTTCTCTATTACTGTGCATAGTGTAAATTTGCAATGACATGGTCACAAAACAATTTTTAGTCTGGTCGATGTGATTTGTTTCTTAAATCTGGCTGTGTGGTGTCCCTCATTATACTGAACCTTGTCTTGGTCGGGTCCTTTTCTTATTATTTCATAATATCTAAAATGGTAAAATTGAAATTGAATAATATGAATCTGCATACATATTATTGAATTATGCTGCAAGAATGGATTTTTCTTATCTGATAACATACAGCCCTAATGTATCATGGTACATTGCTGTTTATCTGAGCACTTTTATATCCAGCAGCTGAGCCATAATCCACTCCAAATACACTTTGACTCTGTTTTAACCACAAATAGGATTTAGAAAAATAACATTGTGATTAATGCATGCTAACTACATAATAGAACTTAGAAATGTAATTAACGGTAACTTCCTGCACCTAATTGGTATAGTTGTGTTATTCATTAGTTTCCACCAAGGACAAAATATGGGATATTAGATGCATATTAGAGGCATTACTTTTTGATGTTAGGAACACAGCTTAAAGAGCACCATTTATTATTTATTGCCTCTTTTGTTTTCACTCGAGATTGCTGCAGTGAATACAGCAATAGAGTTAGTTCTAGCCTAAGCCTTCACCAGAGCAAAGATTTGAGACTGTTGCTCATGATGACATGGCAGAAAACTGACTGATACACAGACAAATGCGCATGCACACACGCTCTCTCTCTTTCTCTCTCTCTCACACACACACACACATACACGTACAAAACAGTAGGGAAGGCTATGGGGGAGAAGGGATGGTACTGGAGTATTAATACGTTTGCTGATAAATAGTTTAAGTGTCTGTATTCAGCATGCGTTCCCAGATCCTGAGGTTGTAAAGTGGAGCAGGTGATGAAGCTCGGCTGCACGCTAAAAAAAATCTGCTAAGGCCTTCTCCTTCCTCTCCTCCACCTCAAACACAACAGACAGTCTGCAAGCTCCTACTGTTAAGCTGGATATTTCAGGATAGACTATTACGAATGACAGTGAACAAGTTGAGCTAGGAGGCAATGAGAGCCAGAGGAGGAAAATGCACCTGGATTCTGCAAAGAGCTTCACTTTATACTGACAATCTGCACTGATCTCACAATCAGACATTCTGCATTCCAGGCTTCCCTTCGTTTGTTGAATTATGAGGATAGAGAATGCATTGGTTCAATTTAGTGCATGTAATGTTCGGTAGTGCTTTGGAAAACCAAGCTGGTTTGCAAGTATAAACAAGTGTTATTTTTCTGTTATTAAGTTCTCATTTGTGCTCCAGGAGATGTGGAGCACTGCTCTTTCTATGTGACCTGAAGAATCTCAATGACTGGAGCAGCTTAGGAGAGGAGGCGGTAGGTCTCGCAAAATAGTGTAGTAAAGTAAGCATGTGTGTGTATGTGTATGTGCGTGTGTGTGTGTGTGTGTGTGTGTGTGTGTGTGTTAGGGTCATCCAGACAGATTGACCGCACACACTGGGGGAAGAAAATAAACATAGGTGACAGAAGGACTGCAGATTTCAGGTCAATACGGTCAACAAGAAACACAGGCTCACCAGGTCTTTCTCCTATTGTTTTATTCAGTCACCACCTACTAATATTACAACACATATTGCCTATAAAGCTAGCCTACTGTGTGGACAGTATCTGGCCACCTGTTCCTAAACGTGTCTTTATTAAAATAATTTAAAAGGTAAGTAGAATGCTAAGTAATACACATGAGTTTACAATAAGCAAACTTTCCCCATGATGAGATTTTCTTCTCGGAAAAAGCTTTTGAGAAAGTTGCACTAAAATTGTGAGATAAACACCTAAGTTGGGAAAAAAAAACAATTACAGAATCAGAATTGTAGGTGGGCAACAACAAAATGCCAAATGGATTTAGCTCATCTACATTCTTCAGTGAGCAGCCTTCTCCCTGATGGTGCAAGTTCATAACACACGGCACACACACGCTGTCTCACTTCCTACGATCTTTTGTCACCTGCTCCCACAAATGTCCCATGCAGGACAAGGGCAGGACGCTGGCCTGATGGGAAAATGGGAAACGGGCTGTCATCAGGCTAACAGGGCACCGCAGCCCGCTAATCAGATCAGGAAGTAGTGTGTGTGTGCGTTTGAGAGAGAGAGGGAGAGAGAGAGAGCATGTGCGTGTACGTATGCTCTAATGGCCGTCATGTTTTGGGAGGCGGTAGACTGCGGAGTTCGAGGCCCCTCTTGGACCCGACCAGGGGCCTTTCCGTGTCCGTGTGTGCTGCCGTCTGAGCGTGAGTCAGCTGGCCGTAGAAGAGGGTAAATATTTAGCTCAAGGAAAGGAAACATGTATTTCCCCTCCCTAGCCGCAGAACAATAATTCCCTCCTTCTCCTGCTTCTCCCTGGCTGGTTCTCAGAATAGCAGTAATTATCACACTTCCCTGCATTCATTTCAGGGCCTCATTGTCCCGGACAGCTAGCCGGCAGGCCCTCCGCAAAAAAAAAAAAAGGATGGTGATTTACTGTAATGTCATTTTAATGATTTAATGATTGTGCAGTTAATTATATCTATATAAAACCTACACTACCAGTCAAAATTTGGATACACCTGATTGAATGAACTATGTTTTTCATTATCTTAAAGCCATTTTGATCTAAAGGCTTATGCTTAACTGCTTGAAATGTGTTGTTTAGACACATTCTAAATAGTGAAGTTGATGCCTATGAATTAATTTCTTTCCAAAGCCTTTCCATCAGGGCGGCTACTTTAAAGAATCTAAAATATAAGATAGTTTTGATTTGTTTAACACTTTTTTGGTCACTGCATAATTCCATTTGTGTTATTTCATAGTTTTAATGTCTTTACTGTTATTCTAAAATGTGAAAAATAGTAAAAAATAAAGAACAATGCATGTGTCCAAACCTTTGACTGGTAGTGAATGAACTGATATAAAAACTCACTGAGACCATGCACTGACGCTCTCACACTCAATCGAAAGGCCTTCCTATAGGGCTTGTCTGTAAGATTTTATATTCTGATCTTCTTATAGACCCATTTTTACCCTTAGAGCTACACAAGGCAACTTCGCATATTGGCGGCTCCAAATAGCAGCGAAAGGTAACTGAACTCCAAATTCAAACTTCAATAACCAGGATGGGGCGCTTGTTGTTTATGAGACAGTTTGGGATTTTGATTCATCACCTCCTGTGGGTGGAGTAGGGTCCATGCTCGACACCAGAATTTCATTTGGGCAAATATGGCGAATCTGCAGGGTCTCAGTTACGGCGGATGGGATGCTCTTCTCTTTTGCAGCACCACATTAACATTTAGGCTGATAAGACGGGTGTATTTTTGCATAAAAACCTTGAGTACAGCTTTAAAATTAGTCTTGAATAAATCTTTAGTGTCTTGAAACTGTTGGCCTCCACACCAATAGAGGAAACTATCAGCACTACTCCACTGTCTTTAACGCAATGCCTTCTCAGTCAGCTCCATTCCAATACAGACAGAAAGAGACAGAGACAAATAGAGACAGACACAGCGATACAGACAGAAAGGTTTAGAGATAGAGAAGAGAGAGATGCAGACAGAGAAAGAGAAACAGAAAAAGAGGGAGGGAGTTCAAGTCCTGGTCTCGTTCCTAGCCATCTGTTCAACCTCAGGTGGTGTACACACACACACACACACACACACACATACGTCCCATCTTCCACCTCTGTACATCCTGCTCTCCCCACCTCTTTTCCGACAGTTGGTTGCACGACCTGATTCATGCAATGATTTTCAAATCATGGCTGCGCAAGAATACACAGTAACACACACGCACTGTAAGATATAACACACTCATAGGATAGAGGCCTCACTTCAGTGGCTATTGTCATCTTTACTTAAACAGCTGATTGTTTGCGAAGGAAGAAACTTAATAGCTGTTTGTGAGGAATACAAAATCAATATCATCCGCCGTCAAAAGAGGTTGTAAAGACAGCAAAAGCATTCCGTTTTGAATAAATAGCCCCCCTCCATAACAATCAGCACATTGATTGGAAAGCCAATACCGCTCAGCCGGCCGACTAACCAGAGAGACGAGAGACCGGCCAATAAATGATCAGAATTAATGTTGGTTTGATGTGACTGAACCAATCAACACAGGCCGATGGGCAGCCAGGACGGATTGTGAGACTGTGACAGGAGCAGAGCAAGTGCACGAGACATGCGGCTGTCACACACAGACCTACACACACACACACACACACACACACACACAAATGCACACACGCATTAATGTCTAAGAGATACTTGATTCTGACAAGCTGATAAATCAACATTATAAAGCTATACTGTCTCCTCGCACGTATGCACTGCACACACACACACACACACACGCACACAGAAACACACACACACGCGCACGCACATACACACACACACAAAGACACACGCACAATCCACCCGGGAAAATATCATCTTATTTACAATAACCTGACACTTCACTGTGGGGAAAATGGTATTAGATTCTTGATGACAAATAAAGAGAGTGAGGAAGAGAGAGAGAGAAAGAGAGAGGGAGACAACCGCCGAGGGAGAGGGGAAGGGGTCGACGGAGAGGGGAGAGATGGGGGTTTTCTTGGGAAGCTGCATTTTTTAGTATGCATGTTGATCCTGTTAGGCTGAAATGCAATAACAGATACGTAGGTCCGCTCCATAGGAAGAAAGACCCTCCCAACTCTCTCTGACTACCTTCTATTTATCATCCGCACATAGACTGTCGCTGGAAAGAATATATTGCTTTAAAAAGTCGCCACCGTAATAGCATTGATGTAATTTCCATAAATTTTCATCAGAAATTTGATATTTTCTTCATCGGTGAACAACATAAACTATTTAAAGAGGATGCTGGTGTGGCAAACTTTTCCTCCCGTCCTTAAATTTGCTTTTGGATATTCCCTAGTGATGGATACTGCAGGAGTCAGCGTAGGAGGGGTACACATATTGGGGCAACTAGATTGGTAGCACATACTGGGACACACACACACACAAACATACATGTGCACACAGACACCCAGCACATAGGGGTAGGCCTCACCACAGTATCCACGACTCTTGCTGTTCCATTTTTAAATCCTTTATTTTAACTGCCAAGTCAAACTCTTTTCAAAGACTTTTAAGTGCTGAAATCACCCACTTGCCCTAGTCAGCCTGTTGTTTGGCTATATCTAATTTCTACATAATAAACACACACACACACACACACACACACACACACACACACACACACATACACACACATACACACACCACATTAGACGGCCATAACACCAGATACTATTGACCTGATTGATGTTTCTGTGCCGGCGCCTCATGCACATACATTTGCCTCATTTATATGTTGTTGAGTGTATAGGAACCTGTTTGCAGTGTGTGTGTGCAGCGCGCATAATTTCACCGTGTTGTGTCTGATGAGTGATGATTGTGCATAATAAGCATACATCCTGTGATTAGAATTAGGCCTATGTAGTAGCAAGTTAGATTGATGTTATTAAATGATTGCTAGAGAAAAAAACTATAGGGATTTAGCATACACTGGTTAGATGTTGGTAGAAAAAGCCACCAGCCCAGTATGAAGCAGGCTGAGAACAGTGCAGCAGGACTGTATTGTATCGCCATCAAAGACCTCAGTCCCGGAGAATGTCATTATCTCTCTACAAGCATCTATGTCCAGATGGCCCCCCAACCTGCTGCTACCGCCGCCGACAACAGGCCCTGTTTCTGTGTGTGTGTGTGTGTGTGTGTGCATGTGTGTGTGTTTGTGAGCTTATGTGCATGTGTATTCGTTGTAGTTTAGTAAGTCCAGTCGTATATTTTCCAACTAAGGAATATTGCCAAAATGAGATCGGTCTTGTCTTTCGGTGATACGGAGAGACCAACAAGTCGTGGCATGGCTCCAGATTGTGTGAAATGCTGCAGCAAGGCTTTGAGAAAGACTAAAAGAAGGTGAAGGTACCACATTACACCCATTTTGGCATCCTTACATTGGTTGCCTGTCAGTTTTGAAACTGATTTCAAGATTGTAATGCTAACTTTTAAGGGTCTTCAAGGCCTTGCCCCTGGCTACATCTCTGCCCTTTTAACCCTTCATGAGTCCAAGCTCAGCGATAGATCCTCAGGCAAGGCTCTCTCTCGCTGTTTCTAAGTCTAGGCTAAAGACAAAAGGTGACCGGGCTTTCACTTTGAAATGCCTGCTGAGTTTAGACTGGCTCACTGACTGATCAGTGTCATCCTTGAAATTGCTTCTGAAAACGTATTTGTACAAAAGGGTCTTTTCATAATTTGACCTACATGTTTTATACTGTATTAATTTTTCTGCTCTCTTAATATTGCTGTTTTTTCTGTTTCTTTCTTGTTTGTTCGTTTTTTTAAGTGCTGTATAAGTTATTATTATTAATAATAATAATTAGTTATTAATTATTATTATTATGTTTTTACTTTACTTTTCTTGTTTTATGTTTCTTGTCTAATTAATGTTTTTTTGTTTGCTACTTGTTTTCATGGCACTCTGAAGTGGCTACTAACCCTGTTGATGCTTGAAGAATGTTCACTTATTTTACTGTTGCACTCACTGCAAATCACTCTGGATAAAAGTATCCGCTAAATGCCTGAATTGTAAATTGCATATTGTTTTCTTGTAAGCGTCTGCTTGTATGAAAGTTAAACAGTGAGAGAGAGACAGCGGGAGAGAGGTAGAGGCCAAAACTCTTGCAGTTCACTGGTAGGAATATTTTTTGCAGTGGCAGTGCCGTCATTAACTGGCTGACAATTAGAAAAAAATTGTTACAGGTGGAGATATTGGGCCACTTTGAAGCACAGATTATTCCTTTCCCTTCAATACAGTTTTATATGGCAATATTTCATAATCTCGCTCGCTCTCTCTCTCTCTCTCTCTCTCCCTCCTCTTACTTCTTTCTCATTCCCCTTGCCTCCCTTCCTTCAACCTCTCTTTGATGCAGTGGATAAGCCAATAGGTTATGGAAGGGACAAGGAAAGAGGCAGAGTCATTGAGGGGTGCAGGCAAAGGAGGCGTGAGGTATGGCTGTAATACTATGAGTGAAGTAGGGGTGAAATCGGACTAAGGTACGGGCGAGACGGTAGGTGAGACAGGAGGCGACAGTGTGTGAGACAGCAGGTGAGGTAGGTGTGAGACAGTAGGTGAAATGGTAGGTGAGGTAGGGGTATGACAGTAGGGGGAGTTTGGGTGAGCCAGTGGGTGAGGTAGAGGGCGAGGACATTGGGGGAAATATGGGTGAGGAAGTGGAGAAATACAGGAATGAAGGGTCTGTGGGAGAGACAGGGAGGGAGGGAGGGGTTGGGGGGGGGGGGGGGGGGGGGGGGGGGGGTGATGCAGGCAGCAGGTGAGCATGTGCCACTGGGGGGATTCATCTGTCCTGGGTTCAGACAGGGCCTCATTAGTGAGCAGTGAATTACACTCCAGACACGTCTTTATGTAGACTAATCATATTACAGCTAGCGCGCTCAGCCTCACCCCGGGGGAGACGGGGGAGGAGGGAGAGAGAGTTAGGGGGGGGAGTGGTGGCGGTGGTGGAGGGGCGCTGGAGAGCTTTACAATCTGATTTGCCCAGGAGAACTCAATGTAATCTAGCACCCACGACTGACACCATTTTATCTATCTGTCCATCTATCCTGTGGCACGCGTCACTAGACTCCTCCCCTAACTCTCTCCAATGCACATTGCACATCCACCCTGTAAACTCTTTCTCATCCCGTTTCTCTCTCTTGTTTTCTCCACCCCCCGATCCCTCCTCCACCCACCTCTCTCTCTCCCTCCCTCCCTCTTTCTCTCTCTCTCTCTCTCTCTCGTTCCTCACCCACCCACACTCTCCCTCCAAGCCAGTGCATCCCTGCCCCCACATTGTCAGTTCTGACAAGCTGCTTTAATGGGCGTTGTGGCGCGTGCCTCTGACCACTGAGCACAGTCATTAACCTTCACTGGCATAATTGAATTCAAGGTTGATTGCTCGTGACCCTCCCCCCTGCCGAGGTCCCTCTCAATGTACATATTCATTACAGGGCCCCGGCTCTAAATGGATTGCACAGGGAAAGCTGTAGCAATCATCCAGGCCGCTCGGCGGGGGCAGCGGCACGCTGCTCGGGGCCGCGAGGGGACCGGGGATGGAGGGCCGGGAGGAGGAGAAAGGGGAGGGGCACTAATTGCATGCTAGAGAAGGAGGATCAGATTATGAAAAGAGTGAGAGAATGAAGATGGATCCCCGTGACACTGTCAAATTAAGGGCAAGCCTTGTAACGCGTCGAGACACCGAGATGTACAGTGGCACCCACTACACCGGAGGAGGGGAGATTGGGGGTGGAGATGGAGGGAGCGAAGGACAGAAAGAAAGAGAGTGAGAGATGGAGAGGGGGAAAAAGAGATGAGAGAGAGAGAGAGAGGCCATTGAGGCTAAGAGAGAATTGGATATAGAAGAATGAAGTGATATAGACACGCACGCACCCAACACGCACACACACACACACACACACTGGACTCAGTGTGAAGGGGAGCATATATCACATCACCCCAACACCACCGCTATCACCCCCCACACACACACACACCCCAAGCCAGCAGGTCTCTAACTCTCCCCTCTCTAATAGCTGTCAGATTACTATCAGCCAAACAAGACATCCAGCCTCGCCTCCCTCCCCCTTTCGTTCTCCCCCCTCCCTCCCTCTCCCCCCACCCACTCTGCTGCCATCTTCCACATTACCCTCCGGTCCTCCTCTTTCTCCGCTATTGCCTACTGCCTCTCCATCCCTCGCTACCACGATCTCCTCTTCCTCCTCTATTCCTCCACCCTCTGGTCTAGCCAGGACTGCTACTGTACCCATCACCTCCTCCTGTTGAGTTACTCCTCCACTGTTCTTCCCTAGAGGAGATCAACCTCGGCAGCGAGAGGGCAAAAACGAAAGCAAGTTCAAAGAGCTAAACAAAGGGAATGGGAATGGAGGAATAGAGAGATATGTAAGCAGAGAGAATGATAACTAAAACTAATGTAATGAATCCTTCCGATGTTGCTACTTTGACTATTAACACAACCAGCCACAAACTCTCTTATGTTGTTTGGACTTCTCATTTATACTCTGCATGATTGCAGATGTAAATGGATTTTTAAGCTCTTTGAAACAGCAGTTTGCTGTGTCTTTGTGTGAACAGTGAGTTCAGGGTTTGCCCTTTTTTTGGCCTTATGCCCCACCACTGTCGTCTGGCCGGAAACCCCTCCGCCCTTACAGACAGCCACTGGTCCACAGAGAGTCATCCAACTGTCAGTGCACTGTTCCAGACATGTATATGTCGGCTGTGTGTGTGTGTGTATGTGTGTGTGTGTGTGTGTGTGTGTGTGTGTGTGTGTGTGTGTGTGTGTGTGTATGTGTGTGTGTGTGCTTGCCCGCACATCTGTGTGCATAGGGTTTGTATCAGTGTGTCTGACTGTGTAAGCGCCAACGTGTCAGCGCGGCCTTAAGCTTGCAAGCATGTGTATGTTTGCCTTTGCATGTGTGTGACTTACTGTGTGTGTGCGTGTGTGTGTGCTCAGGCTCGTGTGGTTGTCTTTTATCCCCCTCATCATCACTAACAGGGTTTCCCAGGCTCTGGCCAGGAGAGTGTGGGTCACAGGGCAGGAATCAAACAGCAGAACAATGGAGGGCTTCCTCCACTTAACCTCCTAATGGGCTCTCAATGGCTCCCCTGGCTCCCAGAAAACTATCAGCCACTGGATTCACTTACCTCGCCACACCAACCAGGGTGTGTGGGGGGTCTGGGTATGGCATACTGCAAAGAAAGTGTGAGTGTGTGTGTATGTGTGTGTCAGGAGGGGAGGGGGTAAATGAGTAAGGGAGTGTAGGTGTGAGGCGGAAAGACAGACCACAGACAGACAGACAGACAGAAACAAAGACGAGGCCCAACTGTTTCTGATGAGTTAGGTATTTTCTGTATAATGGCATGCAGGTGGTGGATGGGAGAGTTGGAAATCTTACATTCTCACAGCCACCTACTCATCTAGCTCACATGCAGCTGACAGTCCATGTTAGCCACTGGAACACGTGTTTTCAGGTGTGTGCTTATACTGTATGTGCATGTGTTGACCCATATAGATGTTAGCATATGTGTGCGCATACGACTGTGTGTCTAAGCACTCCGTTCTGCTAGTTACACTTCAATAATTACTCTCAGCATGTGCTCCATCCCTGAGCACCTCGCAGCCCCCAAATCTGCAAAGACAAGTGGCCTCATTTATTTCCGTGGAGGAAAATAATTTAGCAGTGTCGGGCGCTAACGAGCTAGAGCGGAGGGAGTCCTAATTAGATTCACTTTGTTTGTGTCATTTTAATTACGTTGTGGTCCCCAGCAATGGAGCCACCAGTGATCCTTCAGTCTCTTAGCTCTGCTGCCACGCAACCACACCGGGTCCCAGCAGAGCTTTAGAAAAACCAACAAACTGAACTCTCCTTCCCATCAACCAAAGCAAAGCTATGACAGGCCTGGGCTTATGTTAATTTGTTGATTCTGAGCATGTTTTGCCGCTGTGTCACTTTAATCTAAGCACAACAACGCAAAGGTCACTCCCTTCTCATACAAACAAATATACCCTCTCTAAACTTTTTTAGTGATGAATCATTATTTATTGCTCTAAATGAAAGGCATGGGGGACAGCTTTTGCTGCCTGTGTAGTCTTAAGCGGTGTGTTTATGTTCTGCTTTTGAAGGGAAAGCTTCACTAAACCAAAGCACTTTGAGGTTCCTTTTGAAGTATTCCCCCAAGACATAGTTGCTAATTATTTGGTGTTTCATGATGAATTCAGCTCAGTTCATTAGACTGTTTTAACTGATGTTGCTGTCTTAGATCCTGCCTGCCTCAACGTACACATTGAACCATTTAGATAATTGAGTGATTAATAGGTACCTAATGATCAGCATAGAGCTTATGTTTTACTTTCATTTCAAACTTGACAATTTATTATCAAGTTATTACCTGCAAGTTATATGCGTTTGCACCAAAAAGAGATGTAAACTGTTTAGATGTGCCAAGTAAGTTTTCTGAAGACATTAGAATTTAGATGGTTCTTGATGTGTGTTTTTTAGCATACATCAGTATGTAAAAGGCACCAGAAAACAAACTGTATCCTGAAAAAGAGAGAGAAAAATCAACAGAGAGAAAGAAAGAAAGTGAAAGATACCCAGAGAGAGAGAGGCAAAAGAGAGAGCAAGAGAGAGACAAAGAGAGAGAAAGACAGAGAGGGGTGGGGGTGGGGGGGGGGGGGGGGGGGGACCCGGAGGTGTTCGAGTGTCCCATCGGTGGTGTTGTTAGTGAGGGTTTCATCCCATCTGTCCCATGTTGTGTGATAGTGATCAGTCCTCAGGGACCCACCTCCACAGATGAGGTCAGCCTTACCTGTCAATCACACTGGTCTGGGCCAAGGCCTGGTCTGCTAGGGTCACCTAAAGCAGGGAATCCCAAACCCCCAAATGGAAAGACTTTTGAATGATGAGGGCCCCAAATAAGCATTTGGCCAAGCATTGTGTTGCGTTAACTAACAAATTCACAAACGGCTAAATAAAACTGGGCATTTATCTTGACTCTTTCAATGAAAAAGGCCAGGATATGCCCTTGAGCCAGGTCCATGAGTAAAATAACATAGATCTACAGGCAGCACTCTCTCAGGTATGGCTGAGCCTACAGAGTCAGGACCTCCATGCAGTCTATGAAACGGTGGTTTGTTTGCAGGCAGTATTTAACATCTGGAGGGTATCATTCCAAAACACTATATAACCATTTTGCAAAATGTTCCTACATGAAATTCAGTAAATACCTCAAAACCACAGATGTTTCTTTCCTCAAAAACATGACTGTATTGTAAGCAAAGGTTTTTAAATGACTCATAACTTTAAAAACAACCCATAATTTGCTTTAGTTTCATGCCAGCAATCATTTTGTAAGAGCAGGTGCCCAATGTTTCAAATGCTGGATATCCCATTTTGGAATGAACCTCTTCAACGAGTTACATATTTATTAATTAGAAGTGAGAATACCCATGAATACGCAACAGTACTATGATGTTGACTCTGCAGTAGACTTAAACTTCAGTCCTTTTATTACCTGTTGTGGCTGAGACCCCCCTTAACATGACCCATTGTAGCATGTGCATGTGTGCATGCGCGCGTGTGTGTGTGTGTACTGACACTAACACAGCTGATGAGCTGTATAAACATCTGTGCTGATCCCAGATAGGTCATTGTCCAGGAACAACATTTGAGTCTGCAGGACAATGCCTGTGCAGAGGCTACACAGCTGTGTGTACACAGAGACTAAAGTCCACTGATACAGGGTCATCATACTCATAACATAGCTTACAGTGGCCAAAAACAAGACAGTAGCTCCACATCAGGGAAATTTTAATGAATTTAAATGTTTTCCCAAATTGTCCAGAAGAAGGAATATTTTGAACTTGAATATTTTTTGGATTGCTTTCTTTTCTCATCAAATTGATCAAAATTCAGCAGGTTGAAAGAATGAGTGTAGTCGTCTTGTATCTCTCTCAATGAGTTACAAGGTGTGTATGACAATGTGAGTACGCCAATGCTGAAAGCCATTCTGTATAATGCAAGGTTGTGAATGTAAAGCAACCCATCTGTGATCATGTGTTCTGAGTAAAATACAATGGTGTTATATGTACAAAGGCTGCATGTTTCTAATACGCTTGCATGCTGTTGTGTTTCCATATCTACAATGAGAGTGACAACAGTGCACGCACACGCACGCACGCACACACACACACACACACACACACACATACACGCACACACACACACATGCACACACATACTGGTGAGATGGGCTGGCTGTATTACAATGTGGGCCATTTGGATTTACCAGAGGGAATTGTCTTTCCTCTCACTGCAGCTCCATTCTCTCTCCCTGAACAGATGATGCTATCAGCTAGAGCTAACCTAATGGAGATAACCGCTAGCAGCTCTTTAAACTCATGACCAGCAATGGTTCACACATATATCGTTTCTGCTGGGTGCAAACCTTGTATCTCAAAAATGTCAGCGTTTCAGGAAGAAAAACAGCCTTGTTTTTATCTTGATGACAATGCATTTTGACATAATCCAATGGGTTTTGAAAGGGTTTCATAAGCCCAAGAGTTCAGAGAATTTTTCCAACCCCTAGAGGACCATGATGTAACACTTCAATTATTAAGTGAAAACAGGAAAATCACCTGAATTTGAGTTACATGGTTTGGTAGCTACTGGATAGCAAAACTCAGTGGTGCTAAGATGTATTAATGTATCTATAAAGGTAAGTTGATTTAGCCACATTCAAATTTGATGCTGATGATGTTGATAGCACCCTGTCTATAGAGGGCAACCTGTGAACAGTTTGCATTTCTATACAGCTTGGCCATCTCAACAGAACTGAAATGTTTTCTGTGCTGTTTTTAACTGGGAACTGGTCATTTTATCACTAATACTGGCTGCCAAAATCCAAGTGATGTTAAATAATGCATATTTGAGAAGCTAAAAATATAATTTCATATTAAAGAGTGTATGTGTCCAGATTTGACCCAAGGGTGTCCAGAATTGGACACCGGTAAGTTTAACTATTACTGGCCCATTCAGGCCCTAGCCTACATCTGATTTGCACACTAGCTAATGGATCTAGTAGCAGCTAGCATTAGCATACTGGTTATAGTCACATTAAACCTGCAATACGCGATATCAGACCTTATAACCAATCCTGAAACTAATGTGTGCTATGTGGAGATTTCACTGCGATATAATGATAAACCAACATCCACACATGAAGGCCAGCTGTGTTGCTGGTTTCACCTCTTCTCTAAAGCTTGTTGTCAAATTCCTCCCAGTCCACGCAGTAGCTTTTCATTTTTTTAAAAACTAGCTTGTCTCCTCCCTCGCTGTTTAAAAGCGGCCCTCACCCCCTCCCATTCCTGAAAAAAAATCTCATAATGGCAGAATCAATGAAGCAAGCGAGTAAAGTTGTTAAACTAGTAAACTTGCTACCTACCTCTTCACTTGTCATTGTGGGACATGTAAACTTCAGCGGGAGAAAGTTCTGGCAAAGCGAGACTGGTAACCGTGAGACTTCTCAGCAGGTTTAGCATTTATCCTTAAAATTTGTCCTTTGTGCAGTTGCGTAGTGCAGTTGCTGTGTGTTATTTACGAATGTGTTGCGTTTTTTGTCGCCCTAGTTGTCAGAAAAATTGTTGCAGCTTTAACACCACTTTCCTTTGCGAAATCAGCCTGCTGGCTAGTTATCTATCCTACAAAGTTGTTGTTCAGGTTAACTGCGCTGACATTTTTCATGCTACAACTCATATTGCATTGTAATACAAGCAGCTATGTGCAACTTCAAGCTTAGCACTTTTGCACATAGCTGCAGGTATTATACACACCTAGCTGTGTTCGTCTTGTTCGCTGTTTTATGCATTTTTGTTTATTTTGTGCTTATTTAGCTGGAATTACTTTGCAAGGTGCTTCCAATCTCTTTATTTTGGGCCATTTTGGAAGGCCTTTCCCTACTGTTTCTCTAAGTGGTTACCATGATCAAAGCCTTTCACTAACCTTAACCAATTGTTTTAGTTGCCTAAAGCTAACCCTAACCTTAACCAACGCTGTTTTAGTTGACTAAACTTAAAGCAATATTCCACTTAGTTTTAACATGGGGGTTATTTGGCACTTGACCACCATGAAAATTACAATATAGGTGGGAAAAGACTGTGGGCCCTGCATGGGTAAAACCACAGTGGGCCCTTGTGGGATTTGCCCCAGCCCACACTGCCCACAAAAACCCCACAGTGGCCCCGCGGGGGCTTGTTTGCTGGGAAAGAATGGGAAGAAAAAAAATTTACACTACAAACTGCATCCAATCTTGGTGAGTAGTTTATATTCTGGTTTTCATGGCGGTCAAGTGCCGAATAACCCTCATGTTAAAAAAGTTGAACATTGCTTTAAAGCTACACTAAGCGATTTTCCGACCACTAAAGGACAAACATAAAGGCAAAAGGCTAATGGCTAAAATAAACGTACATACGAAGAAATGTCGGCGGTTACCAGTCTCGCTTTGCCAGATTTTTCTCCCGCTGAAGGCTACATGTCCCACAATGACAAGTGAAGAGGTAGGTAGCAAGTTTACTACTTGAACAAGTTTATTCGCTCACTTCATCGATTCCGCCATTACCAGAATTTTTTTCAGGGATGGGAGGGGGTGAGCGCCACTTTCAAACAGCGAGGAAGGAGACAAGCTAGTTTTAAAAAAAGGAAAAGCTACCACTCGGGCCAAACCTGACAACAAGCTTCAGAAAAGAGGTGAAAACAACAACACAGCTGGCCCACGTGTTCACTATTTGTTTGTATGGAAATCTCCACGTAGCACACGTCGCACAATTCGTGCTATTGTCACATAATCCAATTTGTGGTGGAGGAACATAATCTTCATATAATTTGTGTCCACATCACGCAATCTGCGTTTCAGAGTTTATGCTAATTTAACATTGTGCCCAGCTCTTCGCTGGGCACAATTTTTCCTTGACTGTGACATTTTTGCTAGTGCTAACTTAGCTCTATTGGGTGTATGCATTGCTGTCATTCAGAAAATGTCACTGGTGCCAAGTGAAATTAAAATTTACCAAGTTACAGTTCAAGCACCTGTATTTTGGTTTACGTCATCTTTATTTCTTTTGAGACTGTCTCACACACATATTAATGGTTTACCCTATCACAAAACAACAGTTATACAGTTGATCGGGGGACAAGAATAAAGACGTTTGAACACAACACATACATACATTTACACACATAATCATTTATTGAAGGGCCTTATTTCTATTTTTTTTTATTTTTGGATGTTGCTGGCAATTGAAACCTGTACAGAATTGTGTTTTTGGTTTCACCCAAAATGGGTTCTCTGCCATTGAACAAGTCAAAAGAACCCCTTTCATATTGACCCTTTTGTTTGTGAGTGTACGAGTTGATGCATTTTTAACGGATACATGCATTTAAATCCTTGAAGATGTGTGTCTAAATCTGTTTTGACAGAGTGAAGAGAATGATATCATGAGGAATTTCTTTACAAAAACACAATAACTTACTGTTAAATTGATGCAGACCAGGCTCATGTTTGAGGACACTATTGATTATCTTATAAGAGCTGGTAAGTGAGGGCTGGCTGAAGGCTTAATGATCCCTGTGAATAAATCACACTGACAAAAGGATGTTGGATAAGATCTCTTTCAGGGCAGTTCGTTCTGTGGCTAGCTGTTTACATACTGCTGCAGACAGCTATTATGAAATACACTGGCAAATACACAAATGTAAGCTTTTCAGAAAAAAATGATTTTGTGAACAAACAATACTATTGTGTGAACAATGTTGCTCTCGTTTAATCAAAACTTCACCGAAGCGAATAGACATTGAAGAATCTAAATGTCTACAAATCTGTCATTTTGACGACTGTGATATTTGTATAATTATAAAGGAGAGGGTATCTTCTACCCCAAATATGATATGACTCCTGCATTGATGAAATTATCTAGCTTGAAATAAATTAATATGTTTATCAGGAACAGAGGACAATTTAATAACTCACCTGTCAAAACTCCACCCGATTATGTCTGGGAAACTGGCAGCTGATAATTACCCACGATTCATGGCAGAGGTTTGAATCTTTGCAAAAGAAAATTGATGAAACACAATCTAAATTAGGTACAGTAATCCATTCCAGGTTATGATGGGAAAGGGCCTATGTAAGGTGGATAAATGAAATAGATTCTTGGGTTAGATTTATGAAACCATAAGAGCTCTTACAAGCTCGATTTCATTCATTTAGTCATCACTCTAAAGTTACACAGTTACTCTCTTTATGTGATGCATTAGGATCTGTTTTTCTCCACGGAATGACCTCACACACACACACACACACGCTCCAGTAGGACTGATAGGAGTCTGTTTCAGGTTCAAACCACCTGGACCTGGACGTGCCGTCCCTCGTCCTCTCAGGCCACATGCTAAGTGCAGTCTCCGGCTGTACATCTCACTGTCATCTCACTATCAGGTTAACACTGCCTCGTCCTGATAGATCTCACTTAATGCATCCTGTGGTCACTTCTGGAAAAAAAAATAGCAGACCACCTATCCCTCAAAACACACTCTCACTCTTTCTCTCTCACATACACAAACATGAACGTGACTCAGTGTGGCATCACTTTTCCTATGCTGAATGTTTCCTACAGTCATGGCAACAGTCCGCCTGGCGTTATTAGGCCATGCAACCTACAGGAAGCTCACTCTCAAACACAAATGTATAAAAAAAAAACATTGCCACCATCTCATCATAATGCAAACACCTTGCAGTCACATTATCCAATGAGTGCTGGGATAGATATGTTCAGAGCGCTGCATATGGCCGACAGCTGGACCTTTGGCTAGAGACACGGCAGCAGAGGAGAGGCATGGCAGGCGGCAGAGTTTTTAATCTGTCTGTCTCTGTCTTCTCTCTGTCATTAACCTCACGCCCTGACAGCCTGCTCCCTCTGACACTGACCTGCTTCACCTAATGAGCTACCAATTACTACAAATTAGGCGAGAGAGAGGCCACTGCTATCATCCACTCCACACACACTTCTCAACAGTTTCATGGGATTTGGATGTTGCAGGATGCTCAGGTAGAATAGATAACGAGGTGTAAAAAAAAAATAAAAAACCTCATGACAGGGACGTGCATTTTGGATTTCTGGAGGTGTGATGTTGTATATGCAGTATATGTGTTGCTGTGCTGTGCACTTAGTGCTGTGCCTTGGTGCTTTGGCCTAGCACCTCCAGTGAGTTTCAGAGATCATTTGTATTTGCACCTGCTCCTACTGTGCTGTGTGCTGTGCTTTGCTGTGTGTGTGTGTGTGTGTGTGTGTGTGTGTGTGTGTGTGTATATGTGTGTGTGTACGCCCACATAGTTGGTCTTTAACCTTGCACACCTGGCTACTCTGCGAGACCAGCTTCTCTCTGGCCCATCTCGATGTTTATTCATTTATTTATGGGAAGCCTGGAAATCATCGCCCTTGTCTTGGTCTCCTGTGGCAGCGAGGGAAGGCAGCCCAAATTTATGCATGGCAGCAGAAATTAATTAGGCATCAATTAACTCATGCTAATCTGTATGCATTGAATTTTTTTAAGAGCCCGCCTGTTAACTAATTTGTAAAAACTGTTTCACAGAAACGTCAACAGTAGGGAACAGACAGTGTCTTGTAGGCTATTTTCTCATACACAGAGAAAAATATGAAATCAGAGTGGAATAGAAAAAAGCCCTGAGATGTTAATAAACAAAGCTGTGGGAGGGGGAGAATCTGGCCTGTAGAGGTCACAGCGCTGGAGCCTGCTTCTCCTCTTCATTTAGCTGTGTCCCTGGCCTGGAATGGCCTGCAAGCTACGCGCGCGCATGCACACACACACACACACACACACACACAAGAGATGGAGAGAGTGAGAAAGCGAGATGGAGGGA
Source organism: Centroberyx gerrardi (assembly GCF_048128805.1). Lineage (NCBI taxonomy): Eukaryota > Metazoa > Chordata > Actinopteri > Beryciformes > Berycidae > Centroberyx > Centroberyx gerrardi. The sequence continues at coordinate 19,308,339 of NC_136002.1, read as the reverse complement.
GAGGAAAGGGAAGTGAGGCGTTTATTTGTTGCTTCGCTCTTAACAGGCTGCTGGTTCGGCAGGGAACCCCCAAAGGTAGAGTTCAGAGAAAGCCTCTGTGTGTGTGTGTGTATGTGTGTGTGTGTGTGTGTGTGTGTGTGTAGCTATGTGTGTGTGTGTGTGTTTGGAGCCCATTGCCTTGGCGCTCTCCTTTGCCAGGAGGTTTCCAACAGCTCTTGTGTTAATAGTGGGCTAGCAGCTTCAACAGCAGAAACACTGGTTGTCTGGCTCAGGGAGAAAACTCTAGGGATCACACAACCTGCATATATATATATAGGCCTACAGACAGAAGAGATGAGAAAACATCAAACTGAGACCCGCTTACTATCCTTCCTATGTCACACAAAATACCACAATAATTGTGTGGCAGAGCTGGACAAAAGATATTGAAAAAAGCTAAGATTAGGTTAAATATGCTGTGCGAACTATGTTAAGTGTGCTAATGTATCTTGGCTGACTGTTCAAAAGCCTCATAGTGGGCATATTACTTGTAAGATAGGTCAAGTGTTGACATTATGTTTTCACATACTCTAAATAAATAATATATTCAACTTCCAAGCTGGTTGGTGTCAGCAGGCTAACACAAAAATACACGATTATAACTGTGTTTTGTTCATTTCTTAGTGAAGGTATAGTACCAGCATGCAGTTGCCAACGGGAAGAGACTGAACAATAAAGAATGGAACAGCAGACCAGAGCAAAATGTAACTAAGTGGTGAAATAAAATCCAGCATCCAGCATCGGGTAGCATGCTCTGTAACATCTGACTGCTGATATATATGATGGTTATCTAGCTATCTTGCTGTGTTCTGTTAACCTTAGCCTGCTCACAGTGAGGACTCTTAGCAGAGTACCGACAGCTTGATCAATAGGTCAGTGTGCTGACAGCAGTCCTCAGGGTGCTGGTAGAGAGTGGGCTACAGAGACCGGGTGGGGGCTGGGGGAGGGGGTAGTTAAGGGGTGATCATGTATCTCACTGACACTAGAATGTACCTAAGTAAGAGGAACATAACCCACGAAACAAAACACTCACTTAACAGCTGATCCTAACCTCAACCAGCTAAACACCCTTAACCTCTCACCATCGCCTTAATGCCAAAACCTGAAGCCAGAGGCACACAGAAGGTAATGGGAAAACAATATCACACTTTCTTTTTATTCTTGTCTGCTCTGTAATTTGTCAGTTTATTGTTACCACCATCACTACCACCAACACCACTCTCAACAGTTACATCATCACCTCCTTAAATATAGGCCTGTATTGTGTACATGTTCTGGAGCACAACTGCATAACATAGGCCTATCGTTTATCCCTGGCCATCACCGGTTTGCATTTCACCCTCTGTGATCCCATGTAATTACTGCACACAGACGGGCTACCTGGATTTATTCCTACACGTGTCTTATTACATGGCCTGAGCATCCAGCCTGTTCCAGCGCCCGTCTGCATGACACACAAATAAAGTCTGTGTCAGGCGCGTGGGAGATGCTGGGACAGATAACCCCGCATTTACATTCAAACGGAGCTTTTGACAAAGCCTTAGCAACAGGCTCCTTAATCAGCGGGCTGGCTGCGCAGCCCCGGCCTGCCTTCTCCTCTCCTCTCCTTACAGCCATGATCTTGAGAAGGAGCTTTAAATTGGAAATTATTACACATTAAACCCTCTGCGCGCAGGCCGGGATCGAACTGGATCAATATCTTGCCCGGCACAATAAATCAGACGCTTTCTCTCCCCTTCTCTCTTTTCCCCTTTGCTTTTTCAAGCGGCTATAGGCCACTGCTCAACTGGAACATATTTAAATTTTCTTGTAACAAATTAATTCCAACATTTTCTCTTGATTGAATTAGGGCAAGTGCTGGTGCTGTCACAAGTGTTTGGGCTGCTCCTGGGGGGAGACAAATTGCTAGGCCTGGACACGGGTAACAAGCGGCGGTGTTGAGTCGCTGATAATCTCCCCACTAATTCTCCATTACAGCAAAATGAGGCCATAAATCTTCCTGACAGCTGATCGATGTAAACATTGTTTCCCCCATGATTGCCAGCTCTCCCAGCGGAGCTACTGTCCGCTCACAATCCGCTGAAATTACTCCCGCACCAGCCCTCCCTCCCTTTTCCTCCTCCCTGGAACTGGTGTGTGCGCATTGGACTGGCCTGGCGGGGAAACCAAAGTCACTGCTGTCCTGTCTAGGGAAGAGGTAACATCTAATTTTAGCTCAAAGCTTGCTAAACAAATGGAAAATATTAATCAAAATGTCTCCTGTTTAACCACTGGCACAGGCAATTCTTTATAGAAGAATGATTGTTCTATTACAGCGTAGTCACATGGTGTTGCAGGCGCTATTGAATAAAATGAAAAAGATTATAGAAAAATAAATTAAACAAGAAATAGCCACCAAGTCAAAGCTGTCTTATAATGATAGGACGTAAAAGGTATATGCATGTGTGTGTGTGTGTGTTTTCTCAGTGAAACAAATATTTTTTTTCCTAAACATGGCTATCATTCCCCCTCCTCCAGTGTGTGTAGCCTAATGGCATTAAGCAGAGTAAACGGCAGTGAAAGATTGAGTTGTCAAACAGTCAAAGCACAACGCTCGTTATCAGCGTGTTCACCGTCTGATAATATTCTACACCATTATTAAAATCCAATATGCATGCAATTACAGAGACGGGGATGCCGTTAAACGGAACGTCTGGCTGTAACCGCAGACAGACAAGGGGAGAGACAAGAGGCTTCTTAACACGGCATGTACGTTTTGGACAGTTATTCCATTCGCATACACCAATGGACAAATCAGGATAATAATACCAAAATTGGTTTCAGGTAAAAAAGGGGTGGGCATACAGTTGTGGGCTACACAGATACTGCCTGTTTCCGGCTTCATTTTTCTATCTGTCTGTCTCCAGATCTTTGTCATTTCTCAAAGTTATTCCTGAATGTCTCTATCTGTGGTGCTTGCTGAAATTGCTGCAGGCGTGATTCTGTGTCTGTGTGTCTGCTCTTAATTGGCTGGCTCTTAAAGTGCTGATCAAGAATTATCCTTCCTTTCAAGTCATTTTGCATGAGCTGGTCAAGAGGGCACTGAATATATACCTCTATTCTTATATCTCTGTCTTTACAGCCTCCCAATCTTACTGCCTTCGCTTGTGTGTCACTGCTTCTACTATATTCTCTTCCATTGGGTTTTGGGCCCAATCATTACCTCAGTCTGCCTCGGTACATCAATGAAAATATTGATGATTGACTCTCAGTTTTACATCCTCCAAGACACCTATCCTGGCTGAGGTAGATAATGTCGCCCCGCTCTAATTTCAGACGCCCTCCCATGTAAACTCGCTTTGTATCCCATACACAGCCTCTCTGGTCTCTCTCCGTTCTGCCTGCCGTGGCTCCCTGTTTGGGAGCGTTTATGAGGCCTGTGACCACGGGGCGCCCAGGGGGCATGTGCAACAGACCGTGAGACGTCCTGCATTGGCGCTAAAGATTACTCAGGCCAGCACTCCATTGCAATTGGTCCCTGTCTGGCTCTGTCACTAGCATTATGACTTCATCACCCCCGAGAGGAGAGGAAGAGAGGGAAAGAAAAACAGTTTGCACTCATCCGTCAATGTCCAGCTCAAATTACAGCTCAACCAATCACCGGCGAGGATCAATAGGGAGCGGCTGGGCAGGTTGGGGGATGGCGGGCCGGGGGGATGGAGAGAGGAAGGGAGGGTCTGGAGATGCCCACTGAAAGATAGAAGAATAACTGATCAATACGGAAGGATGGATTTTGTCATTTTGAAAAGGGCTGTCAGAGGGTCGTTCACTCCCACCTGCTCAGAGCTATATCCTCCAACTCAGACTGTGGATGACACATCAGTCCATCACATAGCGCCGGCCATATCTTTCTCCGCTCCTGACTCACTCACTTCTACATATAAGAATCCATTACAGCCATTGTTAGCAGAAACCATAACATCAGAATTTACATGATGACAGTGAGAGCCCTAAGTAGTTATTTCCATTTCCTATCAATTTGCACAGGTCATTGACAAGGCGTCAATGCAATCTAAAACGATGATCTGTCTCCAAGCTCTGGAAATTGAAAAGTTAATCCACTGTATTGTTTTCAACCTACGCCTCCTCCATAGTCTAAGTCACAGTGTGTTTTAAGCCTGACCTCTGCGCTCCTCCATCATGAAGAGAGGAAGATACACTGCCGGTGCCAGTCTGATGAGAGGAGTGTGTGTAAGTTGGGTGATTAACTCAATAAGAAACAAAGATCTCCTTTATTGGGATGCTCTCTGCTGTAATGGTTGTTTGATTGGAAGCCAGTGGCTGTATTGACAGGTGAAGTGGACTGATTAATGGGGGCTTAAGCCAGTAAGGATAACAGTCCTTCACATGGCTTATTTAACTCTTAAAGAGTGACTGATGCTCCACTGCAGGGGTGTCTTCTAAATCACCCTCCATTGAACCCTCTAGCGCAGTAATGGAGCCATTTATGCACATCCTGGAACCATTGATTTGGAGGATTTCAATATACCCTTCTGCTTACTTTTGTTCTCAAGATGTGAATGTTACTACTCTTACTTGAAGCTAATTATAACTAGATAATGAGAACCATGGAAATGTTCGATATTCCATCTTCAGGTCAGAATTGCTTTTAATTCTAATGGCTTACATAGTAAGGGGTATATTTTCCCAAAGGCACCAAGACTAGCAAAGAAACTCAATACTAAAAGAAATATGCTTTCAAGTAATTACTTTCTTGGTGGCAATTAATAATCTTAATGGTAACCCTGGGTCAAGAATGTATTGATACTTTTAATTATTATTAAAAGTTAAACGTTATTAAAAGTGTTAAAAGTACCACAAATGTGCTTACACTATGGAACCTCAAGCCTCACACCACTGTACCTTAGTAGCAGTGGACAAGCTGTCTGTTACAGTCCTGTGTGCGCTGCCTTATGCTAATCAAATGACCTGAGGTGCAGAGGTTTAAAGCAAGGCCAGAGGAGTAAGAGGGAAACCGAAGTGGTTTTAGACAAAACAAAGCACACAGAAGAACTGAATGAATATAGAGTATCAGTATTATGTCTGTCATGAGGGGTCAAAGGTGACTTGGTAGGGGCATGGTTGAAGCTCTGGTTTCAATCCAATGGATCAGAATAGCTCAAATTGACACCAGGACCCATCTGCCCACTGAATTAATCCTCCACTCTCTTCCATTTGGCCGTTTTTGTTTTCTTTATCAGCTCCATCCATTTCTTTATTCATTCGGTTGACTTTTGAAGGGGGAGAGGTGACACGTCCCGGGGCATTTATATGTTTTTAAAAATCCAACGATTTCAAGTGTAACATTTGCAGACTCCAGGGTCACTGGCAGTTATATTTTCCCTCTCCCTTCTCTCCCTCTCCCTGTGAAATCGATCGTTTGTTTGTGAGGAGCTCAAACGGAGAGGGAGGAGGATTTAGAGCTCTGCTGGCAACACGAGCAGAAGAGAAATGCTGCTGGGGAAGGAGGCAGGCAAAAGGCAGAAAACCTCCCCACTCTCACCGTCAGTGTACATGACCTTGGGGCCAGAGCAAGCGAGCGAGCGAGCGGGCGGAGGATCCGCCCAGCAAGCGCTCGTTCACACACAGAGGAGTTTGGCAGGCAGAGTGGAGCGCGGGTCTGTGAGCCCTAGCCCTCTGCTTAAGTGAGTGCAAATTAACTGAAATAAAACTTTTAAAGGTCAATGTAAATTTGATTTGTTCTCTGCATACTAAACCCTAATCACACCAGAACAAAGTTCCCTTGCTCTTTGAAAAGGCTGCTCTGTTATGTTAATCTATTTGGCTGTTAAACATGAAGGGCAAGCAACAGGTGAGGAGCCTTTATGTGTGTCTGTGGCCCTGCTAATAGAGAGAGACTGTAGTGAAACCCAGTGCTCGACAGTAGCTCACACTGGCTATCAAACAAACAGCGCAGAAAAGATGTCTGCCAAGGAAACAGCCTCCGGTGAGAGGAGCAGAATGAAGGAAGGGGGAAGAATAGATGGATAGATAGAGAAGATGACAGAATGAGACACAGGGGGACCAGAATGTTTGTTTTCATGTGAGCTTGTGTGTGTGTCTGTGTACATGTATGCCCTAGTGTGTATATATTCTCGGGCTCTCTCTCTCTCTTACTCTGTCATAGCCATCTCAGTGGCGACCGAGGCGCTGGAGCCCCACGGGGGTCAGCCATGTAAGGAACATAAAAGGCCAATTTAATTTAGCACGTCCGCGGCTACAAAGTATTTTAATTCCGACAGCTGTGACTGAGGAGTTAATATTTGACTTGTCAGAAGTGGGGCCGGGGCCAGTGAATCATTGTAATTCTCATTAAGAGGCTCTCCCCCAGCAGCACCCTAATGCAGAATAATGAAAGTCAAGACGGAGTGAGCTTCTAATGCCAGTTGAGGCCTATCTTTTAATATTCCCCTCTTGATGGATTAGGGAAGCGGGAAATTCATCTCAGATCATAGGGCCTAATTTAATAAGGGATCATTCCAGGAGTATTGCATTTTATAATAATGTCATTTAAAGTGTCGTCTTCCATTTTTACCGTCCCATATGTATGCTTATATAATGGTGCCGGAGGGATCTGTTTTTACAGAGCTTGGATCTCTACTGTGTCCACACACCCCCTCCAGACCACACTACACTGTCTCTCTGTGGTCTGCAGGCTCTAAACTCAGTTTTCATTTCACATTTTGGTGATAGAGCCAATTGAGTGAGCAGTTATGAGAAGTTCAGTTACTCCTGCATGTTGCTGTTTCCCCCAATTATTTCTAATGAATAGTATTTAGGGAAAATCACTGTGTTATGAGTGTTGGGATTATAAATATCACCCAAAGGAAATACTGTATTATAAGGATACATTACATTTGCAACATTGCAGGCTTCTAAACCCTTTTTAAATAGGCAGTGTTATGCTTAGCCAACCCACTCACAACAAAGAAATTGCTTTTAGGGAATTAAGTAAACAAATGTGACTAATATGAAAAAGTGTTGATGTCAGTACAAGCACAGAGGATACAATCACCTTGCAAAGCCTGGGATGGGAGACAAAAGCTGGATGTTACTGACAAAGGCTTCTGTGAATGCAAACCTTTCATGTTTTTAGGCACATACAAGATTCAACTAATAACAATCACATGATAATCCTTGTGATTTAGAAATGTAAAACTTACTATGGACCATTAGTTAGGCAACAATCAGTATTATAGGAAAATTGTGCAATGAACATTAACTCTAGGTCATTTTTTCCACAATGAATGGCAATGCTGTATTCTACTATAAATCACCTTTGCGACGTGAAAAAAAACATTGTTTGACCACTAAAATTACATCTACTTGAAGGGGGGATTCTTGATGAGATGATTGCAATTATATAACCTCTTGTTTCCATTTTAATATTGTGGGTATAACCTGATGAAAGCAGGACAACACTCTGGGAAAATACCCTAAGACAACTCAGCAGATCTGGTAACCTTGTTAAGAGAGAGAAAAATATGAGTTTTAAACAAACAAGCAAACTTTATGCCTTTTGTCTTGCTGTTGTTTTTATTTATATTTATATTTTCAACCAAACTTTTGGACAACAATGACAACCTGGAGTCACTTACCAAGTGACTGCAAGCTGCAACCTGCAGGATAGCTAGGTTTGAGACAATGTCGATAACCAACTAATGACTGCAAGCTAAAACCAATTTCAAAAGAAAATGTCAGGATCAGAATTCACGTGAGACATACTGTAGCTGTAAATTGGAATAATGGTGTCCTACCTTCTGGTGGATGTGTATATCTGATAATGTTAATGTCCTATATAATTCCACTGATATTGTTAGCATATGAAAGTTGGATGCCAACTAAAACTATCCCTGAACAGTAGGGTTTTGCTAACAAATTTACCCAAATTGGGTTTTGCTAACTAACCTGTAGGGGTAAATTTGCCTAACTTAACAGTAATAGCTTGGTAATTTTGTGGAAAAGTAAAATGGACAATTTCTACTAGAAGGCATTCTATGTCTTATTTTTTTTCTGTATTACCTTGGCACTAATTAAGAGACATGTTAAAGAGACTCTTAATTGTGTGTGAGCTGTCTGTACAGCACACTTAATCTTATTTCAAGTGTTTTCAATGGGGAATATGATGTCAGCTGGAGTGCAGTATCTACTCTTTCAAAATAATGAAACTTCTAGCTGACACTCTTCTATAGTTTATTGGATATTCACTTTGGAATAAAATGTATGAAAAAACAATAATTCCGGGGATCGAATTTTGTAACGAAACGTATCTACAAAGCGGATGCATTACATACATGGATCCCTGAACATGAGTCTGCATTACAGTTCCTCTATGTAAAATTTTCAGGCATGGGTTTTTCCTTAAGCAACTCCTCTCTAAGGTGGTCGTACGAGAGCACTTCCACCACACAGTGTGTTACATGTGACCCTTTAAAAGGGTCCCTGTCATCATTAAGATAAGAGGCAGTCTCTCAAACATGCTTTAGCGCAACAAAGTGCTTCCTCTTTGGCTCTCTCATGTCTTTGGCACCTCTGTCTACCTTCTCCATCCTACTCCTCTCTCTATCTACTCTGCTCTTATCATTGCCCTTGTCCCCCTAACTCTCCCTGTCTCTGTCTGTATGACTTTCTCTCTGTCTCTCTCCACCCCTTCATTCCATGGTCTTTGTGACGGTCCATTGAAGTCGGGATTCAATGTGAATCGCTCAGTCGGACAACTGGATTTTTCGGGAAGGATCCAGGTCACAATGGTCAAATCCAGTGTATAAATACCACACTACACTTCATAATGAAATTACAAGAATGCAGGTTGTGAGATATAGTTGTTTTCAATCAACTTGTTTCCTTCCTCCCATGTAAGCCTCTTCATAACACAACCAGCTATCTGCCACAGCAAGTGTCAGCTATTTTTGGATGCATGTGATATTCATTCTCAATTCATGTGTCACTTCCTTGAATTCTTTTGATTGCATAACAAAAAGTTAGGAAAAGTTTTGCTCACTGCACACACTGCCACCCAGTGTTTTGGTGTTGAAATCATAAACTCTTAAAAGCTTCAGTCTTGGAATAGCAGTGGAGCGAGGTTTCTCATTCCACCAATGTCTGCTTTGTAACTTCTGGAAATCGTGGAAGCCACTGAATAAACACTATCTCGTGTTGAATCATGTGTGTTATGCCAATACACTCAAGAAATTCTAACATTGGAGTTCTGTGTTTAGTTTATATAGAGAGAAATGATGTAAAGAGTCTGAAACACAAGCGAGAGAGTGAGGGAGAGCGAGGGAGAGAGCCAGCGTCTCACACTGAGAAGGAGCGATAGCGCAGGAGGGAGGGAGCGTGAGTACGGGCTAACTTGCTAGATCTATTTTTACATCCCATTTCAGAATGAGATAGTGTCCCTCTCTCACACCCCCCGCTGTGGAGGAAGCTAATGCAGGGCTATTTAATTAGACGTTGGCAGATTGTTGAGCCAACACTGTAATCCAATAGAACGCCGCACCACTATGGGGTCCTGTCTCCTCCAAGGCCTCCTTGGCCCCATAATGCAGCTCAGTCAGCTCTTCGCATTTTGTCTGCCCTTCTCTCAGCTTGTGACATCAATTTACATTAGCCCGCATTGAAATAAGATGCATTCTTCCCACCGGTGACCCACCCAAACACAGTGACTGACAGAGAGCACACACACACACACACACACACAGCCCACTCAACCTACTGCTCCCAGTTGAACTTGACATGGTCCCCCACCATTATACATTACCTCCCCTGCTCATCATATTAGCCTATAATAAGTGTGTGTGTGTGTGTGTGTGTGTGTGTGTGTGTGACTCCTGTATGTATTAATCCTCCAGCCCAGGGACAGTGGCTTATGTACACTAGCCTAAGTAGTAAATTACCATAGCAATAAAGCTGTCAATACTGCTGTATCAATGAGGGGACACAAGTGGCAGGATCAATGAAAACATCTGAATAAGATGCCCTGGATGACAGGCACTCTCCTGCTTTAAAATTCTATTGGTCCTAAAGCATTTGACCTCCTGCTCCCATATACCACTGTCCCCTATACTGCAACATCTTCTTATTATACAGTAGGGTATTCAGAATAGGTAAACTTTGGAAATACATTTTCATGGATAGTACTGAAACAATGGATCAAAGGATGCATAGGTGTTTGCATAATAATGCTTCATACATAATTGAGAATGCCAGGAACTTGCATTCTAACAATTTTGGTTACAAGAGTTGCTCATGTGGAAATTAAATGATCTGTGGATATTGAAATGATGCATTTACATGACAGTGTTACATTTTAATAACATAAAGCTGTAGAATTAAACTGAGTAATGCCCCATTTGTTATAATATGTCTCAAATACATCAAAAGCAAAAATGTTCTTCACATTTTTCCTACGGTTTGCCTGTAGGCTTTTTCTTTATGCTGTCATAAGTGGATTTGGACAATGTCTACGCTTTAGATAGAATAATTAATAACAGATTTCAGTTGTCTGATCTTACTGAAAAAGCTTGTCTATATATCTCAATGGGATTTTAGCAGTGGGGTAGGCTGGCTTCAGAGTAGTTCACATGTGAAACGCATTTGAGTCCAATCCCTGAGGTTTCAAAACATAAATCATCAAACTCTCATCATCATGATAAAGATGCCACATTTTCACTGACTTCTCCTTGGATGATTCCCCTTTGTATGTTGAAACTCAGGCCATAACACTTTATATATGCCAATAGTTCAGAGCACTTTCATAACAAAATATAATGGATTGATAATGAATTATAATTCCTGAGGTAATTCCTTTATGTTCCATCTTATGTTCCAATACAATCACAAAACATTCTTCATGAAGTTATGATGTGCTTATAAACCTTATGAACAGCACTAACTAAACTGTAACCAACATTTCTATCACAGTATGTTTGCTAACATCAATAAGATAGATTGATTTTTACACATACTCACATTCATGGAGTTGTGATGCTTTGCCAGTATAATGTTTACAGTACATAGGTGATTGATGCTTATTCTGAAAAGCAGGGGCTATTTTCCATCACATCTAAACTTTGCCTTGACCACCCATGTCTTGTCACCAGTTGAGAGAGCACTTGAATGGGGTTGACAGATATATAAATGGTCATAAATGCTTCCGTGGACAGAATGTTGAAATAGTGTTTAACCCCAGAATGAATGATCCTGGACCTCCCTGGATTTACCCACATTAAACAGACACTTGAGCATCCTGATACAAATATTGGGTGATTTGTCGGGTTTTTTGTCATTTCATGACATTTTAAAATGACATTTTGTAAACTTCAGAGAGCGTGAATACAATCAATATGAGATGAGTAGGCCTATGTTTCCAAAAGGCTTTTTGTAATTTAAGAGTCTGTGTACAAACATCTGATGATTGAAAAGCAAGTACTCGATTATACTCACACACAGATGATTGGATCTTACCAGCTTGTAAATACATCGAGAGGCACGGGCCAAATGTTTAACATTTACTATGTGCCCCTCATCATCATCTCTCTCTCTCTCTCTCTCTCTCTCTCTCTCTCTCTCTCTCTCTCTCTCTCTCTTTCTTTCTCTTACTCTTTCTCTCTCTGTATTTCTTTTTATTCTCACACACACTCTTTCATTCTATCTAGTTCTGACTCACTCTTACTCTGAGATGCACAACCATACCGCACACATAAACACATACACACAAACATGCACACACACACACACACACACACACACACACACACTCACCCTCCATCCTTTCTACAATATGCCAAATGTCACCTTTTTTTCATTAGAAACAATAAAATCCCCTCAGAGCTACTGATGCCCATAGGTTTCAACACATACACCCTTGTTATGTCTCCCTCCCAGGGTACAGAGGTATACATTGTGCTATCTCCCTAATCTGCAAACCAGCTGCAACTGGAAAATAATTAATAACAAATAAAATGCACCCAGTACATAAAAATGTGTAGATTGCCCTGGGGCACCTAAACAGGAAACAGTGAAACAATTAGACTTCTTGTTTTGTTCTGACCTCTGTTTTGTTTTGTTCCACTTAGCTGCTGAATAGAAGGAATTGGAGATAGAGACTGTTGTTTTTCTGTGTCTGTAATCACCACTGTTAAGCTTCCCTGGCCGTACCAGGGGTCAAATCTGTGTGAACACCCACTTTTCATCCCACAGTGAAATCATATACAGTGTTACTGTCGAGCTCTATGAATGCTATAATTCTCTGCTGACTGCAACCCACACCAAGTGCTGCGGTTAGCCACCCAGGCCTGCCAGGCCTATATGGTGCATGCATGTGATAACAGGCAGCGATATGCCGTCCTAATTGCTGGCCTGAGTGCTATTGGAGGGAGTTTTCAGCAGGTTTCTTTTTCACTTTTGCTCCATTTGATGTCTTTGAAGTCGGTCTTTCATCTGCCGTTGCTCCTGATGGCTGTTGTCTTTGGTGTGGTGCTGTGTGCGCCCTGCTCTTTGAGCACTCCAAACATGTAACAAAGGCAAGCCCTTAGAGAGAAAGGAAGAGAAAGAGAGCATTTTTATCTCTCCTTTTCTTATGACTGTCTCCTTTTTTGAGGGGGAGTCAACGTCTTTCACTTTCTCACATAAATTCATACGCGCACAAACATGCACACATTCACTCACAGCCATCCACATGCATAAAAATGAATCATTGTACAATTGAGCAAACTGACGCCACTGTCAGTAAGAACTGCTCTCTGTGAGTGTTTAACATGCTCTCATTTGATAAAAGCCCAAGTGCCCTATAGTGCAGGAAATGATAGAGCATTGTATTTGTCTCTGGGGTTGTAGGGGGGTAAATATAGCAACAGGACAGCACCAGTTGATATGAAGGATTCCATGATGTGGAGCGCTGCTGTGACTCACCAGGCTACGATGATGCATGTGCTTGAGCGTGTGTGTGTGTGTACATGCATGTGTGTGTGTGTGTGTGTGTGTGTGTGTTTCAGTGTTTCATGCTTGTGTGCATTTGGATTTATACATGTCCAGTGTTGGTGTGTTTTCATGCATGAGAGGAGCACTTGATTACAACTCTACTGCCCCACTCTCACTCCTCCAGCTCAGTGTACAAAGATGGATAACAATGGAGAGAGAGTGTGTGTGTGTGTGTGTGTGTGAGTGTGTGTGTGCGTGTGCGTGTGTGTGTGAGTTGGGGGGGGGGGGTGACCAAGGGAAAACAGAGAGCGAGCGAGGGGAAAGGGATTGAGGGAAGACAGTGAGAAGAAGCAAGAGAGCCTCGCTGGCTCCCGGCTGGCTGTGTGGGGGCGTGTGTCTTAAGAGTGTGTTGAGAGGAGAGTGAGAGCGCTGGTCGTCTCCATGTCTAATCAGGAGAACACTTGTGTGTCCCCGTCTCATTGTCTCCTGGGCCCCTCAGAGCAGAGGCCCTCCACTCCACCACTGCACCTCAGGACATACTGATAGCTGCTGGTCCACTCCAATATGGCAGCCTTGCAGTTCACAGGAATCAGGACTTTAGGCTGTAGTTGGAGAAAAGGAGTAAACAGAGCAAAATATTCAAGAATCTTTGGTTGAAACTGCAAAAATTGTGAGAAAAATGGTCTCAAAGGCAATAAATGCACAGGTTTCACTATTGTTGATGTGATCTTCAGGCGAACATATTAGGAAATCAATTATCCCTGAAAAATCAGGGAAGAAAAATTACTGTAACATTCTTCTATATGCAATAATATTATAATATTGGCTAATAGTATGCCTGTGTTACTCAATAATGAGTATAGCCACATTATTGTACTTTATGGTATTTTTTTATTTCTTATACTATCACTTTAATGTTCCCATAATAGGGACCTACCTTTTTAAATTACCATAGTTGTTTTTTTCATTAGGGATACTTTTTATACTCACTATCAAATCATTCCAAAAAGGGATTGTATGCCTTGAAACTTCAAACCAATTAGACCCCCCATACCTTCCTCTTAAAACCTACATTCAAATAAGTGATCAATAGGAGACCAATGGTTTAACGATTTTGATAAACTTGACTTCACTGTGTGGTCAGAACAGGTAAAAACACAACCAATCTAACACAGTCTAGTATAGTGGCTGAGTGGGACAGTCACAGGGCAGGCGCGCTTCCGACCCCGGTGTGTTGTTCCATCCCAGGGCTGCGCGCGTTCCCGCTCCAGCAGATTCCCAGTTCCGTCTCCTCCATTACTGGCGAGGCTCAGAATCAATAATTCAATAGTTTTGGCGTCTAAATCCTGCCCCAAACGGCAAGATACACAAGCACTCCAGACTCCAGAGCAGACTCTGTGAGATTGGTATTAATTAATAGCTAAAGACATTGTGTTTTGTGTGGAAATATCGGCAGGGTAATGTGATCTGGATTCCTATAATAATAGGCTCCCGTGTCAGGTGTTTATTAAATGTTCAATAAAAGGCGGTTAAGATGTCAGGAAATAAATCAGGCAAATTTGCTTTGTAAGTCAAGTGGTACCTATGAGCCAGGCGTTAACAAATTTTCATCCAAAGACCCTGGCTTGGTTATAGTTTGAGATGCTGCCCATATTCCCATGCATTGTGTCAAACTTTAGGCCATGACACATAGGAAACATTTTCATTCAATGGAGATGGGAAGTAGGTCTATTTCCAGCAACAGGAATGGGGATTCACAACTGGAATAAAATGGTTGAATAGCATATTGGCCTGTATATAAAAATGTTTAATGACACAATTCGTTTGATCAAAATTTCTGATATTATCTCAGATGTTGCTGGTATAGCAGCGACGAGAAAATGTTAATTTTGTTAAATGTCATATCCACTTAGGCTAAATAGTATAATATTATATAGCTACTTTAGGTGATACCACCAAACAAACTGGGTAAGACTAAAATTTAATTAACGTGCAATTTCGTTTAATACAATTATTAGGCCGATAAGTCGGGGTTAGGCCATGGGTCCAAGTATTATGAACATGTTTCAATTATTTTATAACAGTCAACTATAAAGCAAACGATTCCTGGAAAAAAACTAAGGTTTAATTGTGCATATCCCAAGTGCTTCGGTGTATTATGCAGCAAAACTTTATCCTTGAGCCATTGAATGGTCCCCATCTCTTTATCTGCCTGTTTTTGTAGCTTGTTATTGGAAATTACCAGTCTTCTTCTCCAAACGCTCCATAACCAAACCATGAATAATGCATCGATTTGGCATGGGAGCAGCAATAGACACCCATGTTCCTGACTAAACGGGCCTGTCACAACTGTAACGTTATCAAAAGACCTATAGCTACAGCCATGAATTATTAATCATCTATTGCCCACAAAGGTTTACCAGCAATAATAATAATAATAATAACAATAATAATAATATTAACAATAATAATAATAATGATATAGTTTCGTTTTTTTTTAATTCAGAGTGATAAAGGCCTATTAAGAATGTAAGAACAATATCAAGTCATAAAAGAAACTTCTGTTGATTTATTGTAGGAACGAAAAACATTTTGTTTAGGTGGATTCACGTTTCACATAAGTGATGGAAAAAGGTAAAACAATTTCTGTGATATTCTTTTTTTAAGAAACCCGTGCCTCAGGTACGTTCACTTTCACTGTTATAAAAACATCAAAATTACATACAGAAAGCACATGATTTTTAATACACGGAAATAAAGTAAAATACAAAATAAACATATTCCCCACAAGGCATTCATAAAGCCACTAAATAATAAAAAATAATGCATGTTTCTTGTGTATTAACATATTTTACACGTGCCCGTACCGTTTCGCATACAGTCCTCGTGTTATTGGCCAGTATTCGTTTGTTCACCGTTTTAAAAATGGCATATAGGGCCTAATGCTCTCCTTTAAGAAGGACAAATCACCACCTTGCAAATATGGACACTAAGTCGGGCTATCCTGACAAAACAACTGAAGTTCAGTGTACACATATATTATAATCTCACATTTCTGGTATGTCGCCTGGTTTTACCTATATACCAAAGGAGGTCCAAACAAGGTCAAATAGGCCTAACATTCAAGTGAGAGTTGCCCTTCCTCAGAGAGAGAGAGAGAGAGAGAGAGAGAGAGAGAGAGAGGGAGAGGTGGAACTACATGGCTCACATCACGTCATCCGTGAGGACAGAAACTCATGCAAACACTGCTGAGGCATTTTGAATTTGGACAAGAAACAGAAGAGGGAGAAAAACTTCGGATAACGTCTTTTTGTCCCTCTATTTTGTGTCAAAGAATTCCCGCTCTTTCCTCTACAGGGAAAATGTTTTTGAAATATAACGAGGCCAGCCTCTATATAGGTTCAAAATGAAATAATAATAATAATATAATATTAAAACAGAAAGAAAACAACTGCAGAATGGTTCGCCTTGTTTGACAAAGTATCGACCGTCCCAGCTGCATCCTTGTCCCTCCAGGGTGTCCCGCTGTCCCTCTGCCATGTGGCTGCAGAGAGCACGAGCACGGTGCAAGGGGATCTACTGAAACTGTGTAGCCTTGCTATCCATTCCCGTTCGCCCCTTTCTCATTTGGCGTCCAAAAATCACTCGTGTATCACGTCACAGTCTTTTTTTGTTCTTTGTCTTTTCTTTATCTCATAAATAGCCTATATTTTTATAGTTATACACGTCGTCCTTCATTTAGAAAAAAAGAAAACATAAATATCGTCCTTGAATTTTTTTTTTTTAATTTGTCCTTGGATTTTTTCACTTTGTAAGCGTTTGTGTTGCCTCTGGTGTTCAGTTCGATGACTCTCAGTCGATATCGCGATAACATGTTGGAGTGTTTTTACACGCCTTGTGTCCTCCTGTCCTCGCGTCACAGTCCCAGCGCGGCCGTGTGCTTTTTGGCCTTGAGTCTCAGGTCGGCGATGCTGGAGTTCTTGTTGGTGTTCTTGGCGGCGGCGGCGGCGGCCACAACAGAGGCGGCGGAGGCGGATTCGGCCGCGAGCGTCGCCAGGGGCAACCCGAACGGCGGCGCCGGGAACATCATGTAGGGCGCGTGCGCTGCCAGGTGAGAGTGCAGGTGGTGGTGCGCGTGGGCCACGGCGCTGTCCAGCTGCAGTTGCGCCTGCACCTGAAAGGAGAAGGGCGGCACGTTGCAATGACTATCCTACGGGACGGGACGCACGGATGGGGAGAGAGGGGGGAGAACACGCGTTAACTTTGTGCAATGGGTTGTCTGAAGCTCATTTCACTAGTGTGACTTGTAGATTTACCACTTGCTCAACTATTCATTTTACTAATTTGAGGCCGCAGGTTGACCCATGATTAAATAGATCATCTTTCAGCCGGACGACCTGGGTTCAAGCCCACGTGTCGGCCTGCCTCTTGAGCAAGGCACTGAATCCCATCTAGCTCCATAGGCCACTGTAGCTGACCCTGCGCTCTGCCCCCTTGTAGAGCGGGGCGAGTTAAAATAGACTTTTCCTTTGAGGATCAATAAAGCATGACATCTAATTTCAGTGTAAGAGATAAAAATTTGCTTGGTGTTTTGTTTATAAAGTTAGGCTTTGTCTACAGCCTAGGCCAGTGATTCTCTGAAGGGATCCCATGGGGTCCCCAGCAAAATGAGGAATAGTTTAATTTGGCTATAATATCATTCAATAGAAATTATCCCAATTAGAAAAGGTATAAGAATGACAGTTGTAATCTGAAATTTCACTCTCATCACCACTAGTATCTCCCCACGTACACTGTAGACAGTGCTATACAGTTCAATGCTATTACATCACCAACAAAACAATCTTCCCATATGGGATGACCCTGCGACAAAATCTTATCTAAGAGGGGCGTCTGTGGCCTAAAGTGTGCTTGAGGACAGTGACAAGAAAATATTTGAGAACTCCTGGCCTACAGCCTAGATAGGCCTACCATTCAGTACACCCTGCATGACTGTTACTATTTACTTGCTCCATTAAAATAGGCATATAAATAATCCATAAATCAATAGAGGGAATATTCCAATTAGGTTGTACACATGCTAAGCTATGTTGGCACAATGTATTCGTCACTGTGGTAACAAGAGTTTAGTTACCCACTACATTGGAACTGGAATCTCCCCATAGCACTTGGGCAGGGCCTGTGCCAAGACAGCAGTCCGGGGATTGGTCTGGTCTTAAGACTAGACGCTTCAAAGTAACTTGCCTGTTGGAATGGCATCCGTAAAGCCCCCACGTTGACATATGGCGCTACACGACAAGCTTCAAACTGATTCGCTGCTCCGATGAGAACTCCTGAAAAACAGATGATAGCCTAATTGAGAGGAGAATATTCATCTGAACCACAAAGAGTAAACTGTAGGCCTAAATAACGACGAGCAGTGAGCCGCTGTCGGAGTAAACTGTAATAAGTTATGTTCTGTTCTTTAAAGTGATAAACATTCACTTTAAAGAAAACATAATGCGTTTGATGGCATAAAACACTGAAAACTAAAACCACGGCCCCTAATAGGCTATAGTGCGTAAAGAAGGATGAAGGATGTTGCACGCTGGAAGGTGTGTGACCCACGTCTGTGCATTTGAATGTATATAGACTATGCCTTAGAATAGAATAGAATAGAATACAATAGAATACAATACAATACAATACAATACAATACAATATAATAGAATAGAATAGAATAGAATAGAATAGAATAGAAGTATGCCTATAGTTTCGTGTTGTGGGAGCAGTATAAAACAGTATACAGTACAGTAGTATAAAAACGTACCTTTATGTAACTGGTTTTCCTGCTTTCTGCATTTGGCTCTTCTGTTCTGGAACCAAACCTGCAGGGACAGAAATTAATTAGAGACCTACTGATTGGCAGCTGCTTGTGAGGCCATGTGTAATTCCTCTCAAAGTGACAACAACCGCAGAAAAACAATATCCCCGAGGAGCACTGAAATATTAATGGCGCTGCTTAACCCCAGATTTTAATTATTACATTTAGCCTACAACAAGAAGGGGGAGGCGAGGAGAGAAAGAGAAACAGTGAGGCAAAAAGAATGCTGTTTGGGGAAAAATGGGAGGGAAAACAGTGTACCACAAAACCAAAAGGGGACATTAGAATCTTATTAGGAGAATAGAAACACCCTTGTTGGAGATGTGCAGGCTATTGGACTATAATAAATAACCTTGTCAGCGTTGGTTTCATCTTTCTATAGATTAGTGTCCCCGAAGAGCTGAATGGACTCTCAGATATCGAATGGCAGCATTGCTATTACGGTTTTGGACATCAGAGCAAGGCGATCTGAGAGCAGCTCCCTCTCTTTCTCTTTCCATCTCTCTCTCATTAAATGGCCGCTGAAATTAATTACCCTTATCTGCAGAAAATCTATGTCAGTGAGACGTTTAAATGCCTTGCAGTTTTGTCTAATCACCGCCATAACACGTACTTGCACAAAGCCTTTTTTATTTTTTTCAAAGACAGCTCACTTCTCTTTTCGTTCTGTTGAAATCGACAAGCGTCAATTTCAGAGGATTGTCTTGGAACAGAGATAAAACGTTTTATTAGCTATGATAATCTACTTTGAATCTCCCCTACAAAGCTTGGGATAAATTAGCCCACAATACACCATGTCAGTTTGCCCTTACATTAGGTCTATACATACACAGTGAACACATGATTAAAATAAATATCATATTGATTTGGCTGTCAGTTTGCTTCATTCATTGACCACAGTACATGTCAATCGGTGTGCACTCTTCATTTATAAATTATTGCAACGATAAAAGCAAATGCTCTGCTATTATTGATTTAGGATGAATTATTTGACAAAAAAAAAAACCAAAATCTAAATAAATTCTCTTTGTGCTCTCTCTTCATGCAACTGTAGTTTAAAAGATACAATCTCCACGCTCTCTAACAGAGAGTGAGAGAGAGAGAGCAGCAGTTCTTGATTTGGGTAGAAAATAATACATAATTTATGCAAATCCCCGAGCTGTGCTCCTTGCTTGGGACACAATACCCCTTATTGGTGAGATTCCAGTTCAGGCCGGGAGAGCCCTGCAAAAAGCTGGCTTTAACTTTTTTGGGGAGGGGGTGGAGGGTGGGTTAGGCATGGGGATCTTTTGGGTCCGTTTTATGATTTTTCTTTTTCTTTTTTTTCTTCTTTTTTTTCCAGAAAGACCGAGATATTCAGCATGGAGACAAATGCTCAGTCCTCCCCTGAGCCGGGGCATGAGGGATAAAAGAGTCTGGAATAAGATATTATGGGGGTTTGATAAATCAGATGAGAAGAGATGTCTATATGTTCATTGTCCCCTGCTCCCGTTACACAAGAGACTGCGCCCCCCTGACTCAGCCCTCATTGGGTTTCTGTGCAGATGGTCTTTCCCCATGAAAAAGGACAGCACTGACATAACAGGGCCTTGGTAACATATACCAATGAAGTGAAGGCATATATTTGTAGGCATATTTGTTTCGGTGGATTTGGACAATAAAGATTACAACGACTCCTGTGATACAATTAGGGCCTAATTGAGATCGTTATCACAAAATAAATCAGCAAAACACGCTGCGAGAAAAAAATCAACAACCAAAAAAAACCCAAACTCTTGAACTGGTGAACGCTGTTTTGTCGTTGTCGTGTAAAAGTTCATGCCATATTTCCAGATTGTTGGCCTCATCTCTCTATCTCTCTCTCTCTCTCTCTCTCACACACACACACACACACACACACACACACACACACACACACACACACACACACACACACACTTTAGTGTATAGCTGTGCACATTTCCCTTCCACATAAAATCCCACCATAAAACAATGTGTTATCATCTTCAAACAATATTTACGCGTGATGGGACATCCGGCATCCGTGCTTAGCTTATCATAACAGAAATCCATGAAGAGATTCCTAAAATCTCCCCAGGGATAAAGGAAAGAACCTGAAACGAGGCAGTCAGTGCCTCTTTGCATTATCATTATTATCATTATTATTATTATTAGGCCTTGTTGCTGTTATTATTATTATAATTATGTATTATTATTATGTTTTAACGATTAAGGTCACGCTCTTATCCAGAGTGTTTTCTCAAGACATTAACACGTCACATGGCTGTTGATGGACACACATTGGCTGCTGCTGTGATCGAACCTGTGACCTTCTCGTTACAGGACGGGCTCTCGAACCAAACTGGACTACACTGCCGTCCCAGTGATGACCATGATCAAGGTGATGATGATGATTGTTATAATTAATTAAGAATTATTTTTTTCAGATAATTATTTCTATTTTTTATTATTGTACATTTATATTTAAAATAAAGATTCTTCCACAACGCTCTTTTTACCAATTAGGTCCTAATTAATTAATTGTAATAATTATTATAGTAATTATTATTAGGCCTATTATTGTAGTTTTTATTATTATTATTATTATTATTGGTGTTATCGTTGTTATTACAGTACTATAATTATAATCATTTACCATCATTTTACGTATTTATTTATTATATAATTTAAATGAACTCTCCCTACCTGTACTCGGGCCTCGGACAGTCCCAGCCGCTGGCTCAGCTCCTCCCGCATGAAGGCGTCCGGGTAGTGGGTCTCGTCGAAGAGCCGCTCCAGCTCGTTGAGCTGCTCTAATGTGAAGTTAGTCCGACTTCTCCTCTGTTTGATTTTAGTCTGTGTCTCGTCCTCCAAAGGCTTCGAGTCCTCTTTCCTTTCTTTCACATCCGTGTTGCCTGTGTTGCGGACGACAGGAGGAAAAACAATATCTATATCAGTGTGTCCAGTGATGTGGTGCGAAGTAAAAACTATGACCTCCAGTCGCTGATCGTCATAAGTTCATCACACATTTATCATCACATATATAACAGAAAGGTATTCAATTATGCTCTCCCCCCCCCCTTAAAATACATTATCCTCGTAGGCTATAACTTGCATCAGTTTTATACTATTTGCTATTATATAGCCTATACTCTGAATTTCATCATAAATATTTATGCAAGCCTAAATAGGCAACTCTAACCCGCAAATGAAAAGGTAGATAAACTGAGTTCATGTGGATTTACCCTGCATTGCATCTGTGACTATATCTGTCAAAAAAAAACTCGCACACAAAAGAACAACAAATTATTATATCGAGCTGTGAAAAGGAGAGATGAGGCCTCGATCATAGAGAGGAAAGAAGAAAAGGCACCAGAGAGTAACCATGCTAAAAACGAAAGAAAAAAAGAAAGAAAGAAAGAAAGAAAGAAAGAAAGAAAGAAAGCACGTGCCCCCCCTCCACAAGCATCACAGAGCTATCAGACCTCGGATGTTTTGTAGAGCTACATAAAGCTCTTTAATTATTAACTGCTTATAAATATGCATCGCTGTGCCCACTATTGGATGTCTGATACATGCTTGTCGCAGTTCCGTTTTTAACCATGCTGTCCATGACGAACAGATGGCATTTTTACATGCCACCCAACTCTAACATTACCTCTCCTAAATGTTGTTATACGAAATTATCAGGTTTCATGATGCAAGCGGACAGGCTGCACGAGACAGTTCGCCAACACGTGATTCATGTTGGATAACATTTGATAGATAAAATTATTTGTTCTAACACAAGGGGAGTGTATTAAAGCATTAAACGCAAATGCCATTTTTGTTTTTGAATTAAAGTTTTGATTCTTACATTTTTTAATTGATAAGATTCCCTGAATTGTTGTTTGATTTGCTATTATTTTAGTTAGGATAATATAAAAAAACATTATTATTGAGGACGGCCAATGAGACACAATCCTGCCACCCACTTGTCCATTAGTTATTAATAAAATATTTTCATTAGATTTATTCAACCCATCAACTAACAATTGTAGGTACCTGATTTTCTTTTACTTTTTTTCTTTGACTATTTCTCTAGACTAGGTGGCTTCAAAAATGACAGGTCTTGATATCCACCTTTCAAGTGCAGTGATATTCAGTTATGCTGTCAGGTGTATGATACGCCTGCCTTTCGTTGAAAGATGCTCCTTATATTCCAAAAAATGCTTATATAATAGGCCTACAATATTGATGGCCGTTGAGATAATAAATAGTCTAGATAGCTGCAATGTTATGAAGCTTCCACGCAGTTTGAAGTAGCCTAAACTGAAGCGTTTTTGAAAACTTTAAACAAATCAAGGGCTACACATCTCCTATGTTGTTTTTATAACCTTGCAATGTGAATATGCAGGAGATTAGCCTAAAATATACAGAATAGGGTTTATTATTTTCCTACAGGAGGCCTTCTTGTTTATCATAGTTCTGGGGGGTTTATGCACTGCAATCACAAAATGAAACTTTAAAACAGTAGCAAAACAAGTCATTGCTGACCCGCAGAGCGTTTTATTAGATTGGAAAATGTTGGGTATGGCAGTGATGTAGTGGTAAATAAAAAGGTGGGCAGTCTATGACCTCCAGTCGGTGCATACGGCAAACAACTACCAATATAAACAAAAAATATATATACTTTCAGAAAAGCATCAATTTATGCTTTCCTGTCTGATAAAACCCGATCCTCGTGCAACTTACACCGGTTTGATACTACTTACTGAGATGTTAACTAGGTCATAACGATTCATATCAGCCAAAAAAGGTGGGTTAACTCTATTCCGCAAATAAAAGGGTGGCTAAACTGAGTTTCTAGCGGGATTACTCCCCGCTAGAAATGCCTGGATATACGTGAAGTAGTCCTACCGTCAATGAGTTTGGGGCTCCCGGCATCCCTGATTCTTTCCGGGCCGAGCATGTCCGCTTCCCTGCCCGGCGAGAGCGCAACGTTCCGGGCTACGGCGGCCACTTCCTCCCGGCTCCCCGGCTCCGCGGTTAGAGACTCCCTGCTTCCTCCTCGCGCCGACCC
This sequence comes from Centroberyx gerrardi, assembly GCF_048128805.1. Classification (NCBI taxonomy): domain Eukaryota; kingdom Metazoa; phylum Chordata; class Actinopteri; order Beryciformes; family Berycidae; genus Centroberyx; species Centroberyx gerrardi. The sequence goes on along the minus strand of NC_136002.1, from coordinate 19,284,415 downwards.
GGTCTCCAGCACCTCCCTGTAGGTTATCACCTCCTTCTTCTCCTTCACTTTCTGATCGAAAGACTTGGACACGAAAGCGGTGAGCTCTTCCATCACTGCTTTCTCCTCTAAAAAAAAAAAAAAAAATCACACACACTCACTCTCTCACACTCTCTCCCTGCTCCACGACAGCTTAAGACATCAATGGTGTTGCTCGTTTTAAAGTCGACCCCTAAAAATGATGCGAGGTGATGCTGCCAACTCTGGAAGAAGGTAAAAAATATATAAAGATATATCTTCTCAGCCAATTCCTCCTCCTTTGGTAGCGGAGTTGGGAACCTGCTGGTGATCCTCTATTGAAGTCACAGTATTTATACTTTGCGGCGCCTTGCCCCCTTGATCCGTGCAAATTACCTCCCCTCAGGATGCCGGGATGAGCCCCCCTTCCCCTTCACTGATATGGGAGAGAGAGAGGAGAGGGGTAAAAACATTAAGCAGCACCGTCGCTATTGGCCATTAATCCGAGATTGACAAGAAGGACTAATTAATTTAATTAAGCGCTCATTCGCTGCTATTGTCCTGAGTTAGTTTTTTAAACACCCGGGAGATGGGCATGGATCTCTCTCTCTCTCTCTCTCTCTCTCTCTCTCTCTCTCTCTCTCTCTCTCTCTGCAGGGGTGTGGCTAAAAAACCTGAAAATGACAAGCTGGTGTGGAGGGAAGCACATGGATGAGGAGTCCTTCCTCAGTATATCTCTGTGATCTGGGGAAAATAAGACACAGCGACAATGATGACACGGAGAAAGAGGCAAAGAGCGGACCAGCTGGGATGCTGAGAGGAGCAACATCTTACAAGGAGCTTTAGGAGCTCAAGTGAACGTATTTGGCTCCCAACCCAATTCCATACAGTTGGCTATATAGGCCTGGTAAATTTATTCCCATGTTTTCGACGTGTTTTATGTATCCATTCTGTCGCTGAGTTTCTTGATGAAAAATGAAATGTCACAGCAAACAAAAAGTGTTGATAATCTGATAATAAAGGAGTTGTATAGGCTACTCGCAGAAAGGCCTAATGGTATTATAGGCTTCTGAAAATAATAACAAGAAATAATAATAATAAAAATATTAATATTATTGTTATTGCCATTAATGTTTTTATTATTACTGTTATTGTTACTATTGTATTATTATTGTTATTATTAGGCCTATTATTGTTGTTGTTGTTGTTGTTGTTAGCCTATTATTATATATGACAATTATTAAAACTAATTTACACATCAAATTGTATTAATATTAGGTTAAGATAAGACCAAGATGAAAGTTTGGGGACCCTTGTGAGCCAAATTATCTAATGTTTCTAACCTTATCTAACGTTGGTTTATTTTTCTAATCAGCAATCATGTTTTTTAAATTGTCATCATTAGTGAAACTATATTGGTTAATATTAATTCTCAGCGGACTTTTTTAGGCCATTAGGATGTTAAATAGCAGCTAAACGTTTAATTATAATGCCTCTTGCGATGCGTTGCCATTGGGCTCACTAATTACCGTTTTCAACTTGCTTTCCCAATGAAATGATTGCTTATATTTGCAAAATAAATAAACAATGGTTCACTTGCGGTGAAGGTAACTGAATGCCGTGGAGACTGAGCAATTAAGTGAGACGAGGAGGCAACATATAGCCAAACAAGAAACAGGATACAGCGGGATTTTGAAATCGTTGGGATAAATTTGATGCAAAATGAAGCGTGTTTATTGATAATCTATATAAAGCCCTATTTCCACACAAGGGCTCTAACAATTCCCCTGATTAAATATTAATGATGTTTCAGCTTGAACCTTAGGCATTAATTACTATTATTTCTGCTGCATCTGAAAGCAGGATGAATTCGTACTCGCAAAGTGATTAGCAGCCTCTTGCAGTGAAAAACCCATTAATTGCAAAGACCAAACTGTTTTTTTTCTTATCAGTCATTCCTATAGATATTATTGATTCATTCACTCATACACGTTGTTAACGAATCAGAGGTAGCTATAGGCCCGTTATGTAGATGAAGTACATTAACTAATGACTCCAGCTTATTACTTGTTTGTTGTTTGTTTGCACACACCCCCACCCCCACCCCCCCTCTTTCTCCCCAGCTCTTTCTCTCTGTTTACATGTTGGTGCAACACTTGATTATCTGAGATGTCCCTTGGTAAATTATCCATGATAGAATTTCACTAAAGTCACACACATGTATATTGTTCTGGTACATTGTTGGATCAAAACGAAATATGAATATCCCCGTCTGTTTTGATGTACTTGGATATCTACATATAATTATTACAAATTGCGAATATTAAGAATTGACTCCAGATTGAAATTCAAAAATGCGCCTATAGGTAGGCTATTACAATATGACCAGCAGTACAAGATGATACAGCATATATGATGTTGGTCCATTAGTTAATGTTATGGCATTATGAACGCCTATCTGAATCCTCCAATTGCTCGGTTTTGACATGGCTTCTTTTCTTAAATAAAACTTATGTTTTGGGTTATTATCAGTTTGATCCTTTAGCTTGACAGGCTATTTCTTTGATGAAGAGGCACTCTCGTGACAAAATAATCTAGGTTTATAGGCTACTTTGTTAAAAGCTGGCTTGCCTTCACATGAATGTTGGAGTAGCCTAATTCAGTTATTTGTACGGAAAAAGTAGCAACATCTAAAAAGTTCGTTCCAACATTTTAGGCTAATATAAAGGCCTAAAATACCATGTAAGATAAAACATAAGCATTAAAGTCCAAAACCCATGATAACACTCAGTAAGAGCATTCACTCCATCGATTGCTCTGTGGTAGATTCTGCTCTCTGGATCCAATCGATGCTTTCCGCGACCACAAGTCGTGTCTTGTAAGCAGTGCATGGCTGTGTTGTGGTGCTCGACAACGTTTCAAAGGTGAGGAGCGGGATTTTCTTTGCAAGATATCCGTGTTCATTGTGCTACATGTTTGTCATCTATGTATGACACCGTCTAATGTGTGGACATGACTGCTGTGTGGGTGCTGAAGCTAGCGGGGTTCAGTCGAACCAAGATGAAGAGTTTAATGAGTTAGCACAGTTAGCTTGCTAGCTAGCATCCCAAGAAAAGACCACTGTTTTACTCTTTCTGTCTTTCATATTTGGATTGACTGCAATGTCTGCTACTACAGCATTATTACTGCTGTCACCGTAATTAAAGTTATATAGGTCCCACTAGTTACGGAGCTAAACTACGTGCTATATGTTAGCAATATAGTCAGATGAATCCCGTTTAGCATAGCTAACGTTACTTTTTGATCCTAACGTTAAATATCCATAAGTAGCCTAATCATCCATATGCTGAAGGACAATAATTTTAGGAAGCAATCATTCATATGTATTGTTAGATTTGTTAAATTATACGCTATGTGTAATACGGACTTTTTATTTTTTTAGGTTTGGTGTGTGTGTGTTATCCCAGCTGAGGGTCAACCGTCATGGGTCGGCGTTCGTCTGACAGCGAGGATGACAGCCGGAGCACGAGGAAGAAAAAACAGCGTCGCCGTTCCTCCTCTTCCTCCTCTTCCTCCTCTGGCAGCAGGGTGACCAGCAGCCGCAGCCGGAGGTCCAGTCGCAGGAGCCGCTCTCGCTCCAGGGACAGAGATAGGGACAGGAGGTGAGAACACAATATAAACTTTCCCTTCCTAATTAGAGGTGGCAGGTTGGTGCAGTGAGTAGGGGCACTGCCCTTCACCTGGAGAACCAAGGTGCAGGAGGACCTAGGTGCAGGTATTTGTTGTGCTGAAGTGTGCTTGAGCAAGACAGTGAATCTGTGCTATCTACAGGGGTGCTGTCCCGTTGTTGACCCTGCAGTCTAACCTCTGTGTGCAGGGAGGGAAGTGTAAATTAATTTCTCTATTAGGGGATCAATAGAGCATCACACAAATAAGTCTCCCAGGAGCCCAGCTCCTGTCTTAAATGGCTCACCTTCTTTGTGCTTGCAGTAGTGAAGTAGAAGCTGAAGAATTGTTGTTGTATTTCTTGTCTTCTCTTCTTGGTTTCTCAAACCCCTTTGCCTTGCTTCCGTTCTGTAGTTCCTTGGAGGAGAAAATACATGGCTCCTGTGTGTATCTTACCTGGGACCCACCCTCTGACTTAGCAGCCACAGTCAAGTGTAATACTTTTTTTGCTCTTCAGGAGTCTCACATGTGCTTCTTCTCAAGGGACAGACCACCTATAGATGAGCACTCACCTTTCTACTGGCTCATTTAAAAATAATGGTGTGGGCAAATCCATGCAGGTGAAGCAAGAAATGTAATTGCTGAGCAATAATTGTAATACTGATAGTATGCTTGATTTGAATATAATTAAATATTTTCCTCAACATGCAACTTCATTTAAAGGTCAGGGATTCTGTTCAGCACCAGAATGCCTTGCTTGCATTGTGAACCTCCTTTACCTTTCTTTAAAAAATTGGAGTTTTTTTTTTTTTTTTCTAAAAGGACCCTGCAGCCCAAGTAAGAATGCTTCACACGGTTGAATTTTGGCCGTTATTTTTGATAATTGAAAACACTACGGATACTGGAGCAAAGCAAAATGCCAGTTTAGAATGAATGCCAGACTAAGACTCTGCTAGGTGAACCCAAATATTAAATTAAATAGTGAAATGTTGATTGAGCTTACTACATTTAATTTAATTTCCCCAGAGACAATGCATGCAATCACTGCTATCAAAAGTGACTGACACTTTTTTATTATTGTGATTAGACTATAGGCCATTCTAGAGGTGAAACAGTCGGTTCTTTATACTTAGAAGAATAGTTGTAGGCTACATGCTAGGGTTAAGGTCGCTTATACCTCGCTAATAGGTTTCTTATACATATTTTTCCATTTAAGGTCCATAGAAGTGTAGAATATAGACATGGCTGTTTTAGATGGCTCAGTCTGTGTCTGCAATGTTTAAGAGGAAAAATAAAATGTGTAGTCTTGGCCTAGCCTACACATGAAAGGTTAGAAGCTCATACCAGTTTTATAAGCTTCTTGTACAAAGTACAAAATTGGTTCCATGTCACACTTTGTTATTTAGCAGTTGTTGAGGCAGGAGGAGGTCCAGTAATAATCAACCTTCTTAGCAAGTGGCTAGAGGCTGGTCCCTCCCCCATCTACCATCTACCCTGCACCCTCCATCCATCCATCCATGGCTGCCACTGGCTGTGTGTGTGGCCGTTCAGACAAGGCCAGTTGATGGTAATTATTTATGAGGCTTGGTCAAGGTCCATTACCGCTGATGGGAAGTCATTGCCTGTCTGTACGGGGTGGGGCTGGGTGGGCAGTGTAAACCCTGGGACCACAGTCCCTCATCAATTAGCCATACATTTTGATCAATTAACCAAGACCTTGTGTGTGTCTGTGTGAGACTAGTTCCTTTAATAGACCGTATGAAAGAGCGCACACAGTCTGTGCCTTGTTAAACCTGTATATGAACAAGCAGTGCAAATAGGCCTCATGTGGAATAACAGCCCATCAGTTATGAAAAGTGCTTCTGCTCTTGGTTAGTAACATCATGGCCGCATAATTAGCCCTTGTGTGTACAGTGTGTGACTGTGTGCACAACTCTGTGTGTGTGTGTGTGTGTGTGAGAGACTGTGTGAGACTGTGTGTGCGTGATTGAGCGAGAGAGAGTGTGTGTAACTTGTTATATGTTGCATTTGTGTGGAAGGCCTCTGTATCAGTGCGCACAAACCAGTACTTCCTTCTTATGTGCTAGTGTATTTGTTTGAGCCATTGTGTTTTATTGCATTATCTTCACACACGCCTCTGTGTGTACAGTATGTGTCTGCTAACGCCGCCTTCAAAAAAACACCCCCAGCTCATAACTGTGCGTTTCTTCTGTGTAATGTGTGAAGTACTAGCGCCAGGGCTGTGGAAGTCATTTCATAAGGCCCTGCTCATGGGATCCAGCCTTTAGAATACTAATGGATCTTTCCCTCGCTGCTGTAAGTGCTACAAATCTGGTTTGATAGTTCAGCCTCTGTGTTATTTGTACTGCTTTCCTTTTTCTTCTCCTCTCCCCTGTCTTGCCGAGCTCCCAGCGGACTGAGGCAGTGTTTTTTTTTGTTTTTTTTTTTGTGCTAAACAGATTTGAGTGTTTTGGCTTTGCTGAAACAAAAGAAGAGATTTTTTTAATAATGGATATTGCTCAAACTGTTTGCGAGGCAGAAGACGGGGGTTCCCGCATTTACATTCACTCCCATAAATGCCTCCTGCTACATGATATCAATGGGAGCGCCGTGTGAGTGGTGTTTGCGAAATAGACGCTACACACACTGCCGTAGCCACATTAAAGAGCAGCGGAGCAGCAAAGGGCCCCTGTGGAGGAACTGTAGGGCAGCCTGCTAACTCTGCATGGCTCTGCTGCTGTGGGCCTCAAACAGGCGTGCTCACTAATGCAAAGTAGGTCTAAACAGCTGTCGGCACTACTGCTAATAGGTGAGGGGTGTTTGGGACATTAAGACATATTTGCGCCTGAAATGAACAGCAAAACAAATTAGAAATACAGCATTCACTTTCGCCTGCGATGGGAAGAATTTCAGGAGATGATTTCTAAGGTGCTGTGAAAGGCTGGATGAATACAGAGAATAATAGAGCATGATGCTTGAAATGGCAGGATGGGGTGAAGGCAAGAGGGAGTTGAAATGGGAAGAGAAGAGGATGATTTTAGTTCTTTAAGTAGGTTTTATGGATAGTAAACTATATAATAAGGCTGCTTGATTATGGCAAAAATGATAATCCTGATTATTTTGCTTGATATTGTTATTACTAATCACAATATCAGTTGTTGGGCTTGATGATTTTACTGTGATTTTTATATGTTGCTGTACTGTATATCAACAGCTTGACTATTTTACTTTAGAATGCCCCCACTACATTGGGCATTCTAAATGAAATTACATGTTTCAGTATTGCCGATATGCCAATATTACACGATGATTAATTGTAGAAACAAAGATAGTATAAGATTATATATAATACATATACATATACATAATTCTGCAACCCTACTGTATAAGTGATGTTTTGTCTGAAGGATTCTGCCAATAAACGGATTCAATTTGTGTATTTCTGTCTGTCTGTTTCAGGCGAAGAAGACGTTCCAGCAGCAGTTCGTCCCACAGCTCGTCTCGCAGGAGGAGGAGTCGCAGTGCAGACAGAGACAAAGGGAGGAGCCACCGCTCACACAGGTCACGCAGCCGAGACAAGAGGTAACGTGAACACTAACACACGCTCATGCATGCACCCCTCATTGTTCATTTTGCACTATTCGACTTCTGTCCTTGGTCATGATTTGAGTAACCACCAGCAGGAAGCTTTTCTTCTTCAGTAAACATTCAAACCACCACAGTGTCATATTGAAGACTTGTTTTTTCCTTAAACACTGTTGTTCATTTTTTAAAATTATGCTTTTGCTTGTGAATACTCCATATTTTATAATCCTTGCTTTCTCTTACCATGTAACACAAACTATATTCGTAGCTTGCAAAACATCCTAAGCCAAGATAAGATTTGCTGATGTCTGAAATGTTTTGACCATTTAAATTCTTCTTAAATTCTTCCAATTATTTTTTTTGCACATAATTTAAAAACTATATATTTTAAGCGCTATCGCACAATGTCAATGTAATCAATTATGAACAAATAAACAATAAACATTGAAAGATAAATATAATGTATGTCTACTGAAATACATATAAAAATATATATTTGAATTAAGACAAGCAATACAGCTTTTGGGAGTAAAAAAGCATTGTAAAATTTAAAAAATTTTAATTGATATCAAATCCCTCACACACACAGGATTTTTTTATAGGGTCCCTATAACAAAAATCCTCCATGAAACACTTGTTGGGTGTGTGTTACAGGTCAGAATGTGGAATGTTATCGCAGGCTTATTGAATAAGTTGAGTGTAGCAGTAAGACTTTACCGCAGTGTAAACAAACACGCATACTTCAGTATTTATGTTTTTGTGTCATGAGACACAAAATGGAAAACTGCGTCTTATGTCTGAACTAACATTTTGCGTGTGTGTGTGTACTTGTGTCTCAGTCTGCGCTAACTTGTTAGCATGATATCCCTCTCAGTGTGTGAGTGTTAATGAAGTAGCAGAGCCTCCAGGTCATGTGCAACACCAGTCCCCTCCTCCTTGCTCCTTACCCTCTTCTGGCAACATCCCTTCTTTCACTCATTAATGCAATTAAAACACCATTACCCATAAATACTTTGTTGAATTATGATTGTTATTGTTACAGCCAACTTTTGTTTTTGCAAGGAACACACTTATTCATGCAAGATGAGTGTGTACACACCTGCACCACACTTCTCTCTGTCTCACACACACACACACACACACACACACGCACGCTCAAACGCACACTCACAGTCAATAGTGTATCCCTTTCAGAAGCATAAAGGGGGGCTCTCTGTGTGTGGCGGTCCATGTCATTAGCATAGCTAATCTGGTGCTAATGAACCAGTAAACTGTGCTGTTTTTAAATCCCTCACACACACACACACACACACACATACACGTAGAAACACACACACACAACTGAAGAAAAGGTTGTCGTAATATATGCGCGAGCAAGGCCCTTTGTTTACTTGTGTATGGCTGCGGGGGAGAGCAGAGATCATTTTAATCACAAAGGCAAAAGTGTTTTAATATCTTCATTACAGAGGTGTCAGGATGAAGGGATGATGGAAGAGAGACTTTTTGACAGAGGAGAGGTTGATGAAGCCATGAAAAGGTACTCCTCTTCAACTCTCCAACCTAATAGTCAAAGAATAACGTTTGGCTATTTGCTGCTTCGGAACACACAAAAATTTTTGCTGTTGCACCGTGCTGATGCCATACATTGAGAGAGTTTTTTCACATTCTCTCTCTGCTTTGTATCTATGGTACCGGTGGCATTCACAGAGGCGTTGGTGATTAAAACACCAGTCGAAAATGGCATTACTGGTGTGGTGCGAGATGAAAGGTGGAGGGGATTTGGGAGATTTAGAACTACAGTCGATGACATCGGTGTTTACAAACGCAGCACTGTGATTAGGAGGGTTGCGTTGTGTAATCGGCTTAGCGCTGAGCGAGGAGCAGGTGGGTTGGTGGTGGTGATGGTGGGGGTGGTGTTACGAGGTGGAGGTGGTGATGGGAAGGGGGGGGGGGGGGGTGGCGATGTGCAAAATGAATAAGGAAGCTGTTGGTGATGGCATTGCGGTTATGTGATTGCAGCTGAAATTTGTGTCGGCAAAACGGCGTGTCTGTAGTACCATTTGCAGCCTCGTGCATGTACTGGGTTTAGTGTGATGCCGGTCCAGTAGCACTGTTGATATGATAGGGCCATCGAGACCTTTAGGGTATCAATCAGGTTAGGAAGTAGGACTAATTAAGCACCCGAGTATCCTGCCTTCTGTGTTTTGAGCTCTACTGCAGCTTAGATCAAGGTTCTTTGAGTCTAAATGGCGACTGTAACACTAGAAGCGATTGTGGTATTATAATCCTATACTGTACAGTTGGGTTGTGGAATACTGCACATTCTGCATCCTTGGGGGAGGGGTTGTGGAGCGAAGCAGGTTGGTGTGTACAGTGTACAGGTGCCCTAGCTGCCATTACTCAGTGGTGTGTGTGTGTGTGTGTGTGTGTGTGTGTGTGTGTGTGTCTGGGTCGGGATGAGGCTGCCTGAGCTGGCTGAGAGGCTGGCTGATGGATCAGAGGAGGATTGAGTGGACAGGACCTCATGATTGATACGCAGACAGGATATGAGGCGCTGCCTGCCACCCCCCACCCCGGCCACTCTAACCCGGCACCACATCCAGAATATGAAAGAAGGAATAGAGAAGGAAGAGACGAAGTGCAACGACCGGAGAGAGAGAGAGAGAGGGGGGGGGGAGGAGAGAGAGAGAGAGGTGACGAGAAGTTAGAAGAGAATGGAAAAGTGTGAAGGGGATAGGTCGAGTTACTGCGGGAGAGGGAGAGAGCGCGGCGAGGATCTTAAAGGAGTAAAATAAAGAGGGAAGACAAAAGCGAGAGCGGGGAGAGAGAACGGATGGGCTTGAGAGAGGGATATTATTCAGAAGAAATGAGAATAATAATGTCTGCATCGGAATATTGCGGGGGAGAAGATTAGGACCATAGTTGGGCCGCCGTGGGTTGAAGGGAGGGAATATTATTACCTTCTTTTCAATCTCTCATGTATAAATAAAAAATAAAGAGATACATGAAATAAGAATAATGCTCTATCATGTGTTTACCATCTATTGTTGCTTCCTTCCCTCTCTCCTCTCTTTCTCTCTTTCTTTCTCCCCCTTTTTTTCCCCCTGCGCTCAATCAGAGAAGGGCCAGGTCCCCCAGAGGCAGCCAATCTTGCCCTGAAATGTAAAACAGACAAGAGGAGCAGATTACCTATTTGCCATTAATGTTTATTCTCTTTGATGTGAGCAGGCAGATCAAGCTGTGTGTGTGTATGCGTGTGTGTGTGTGCGTGCGTGCATGCGTGTGTGTGTGTGTACGCGAGCAGACGAGCATGCATGAGGTTGATTGAGTGCATGCATGTATGTGCAGATTTGCGTGTATGCGTGTTCATGGGGGGTGTCATGGCCTAGTCCACTGGGGGAGAGCAGAGCGGAGCGCGGCACAGCGATCTGATGTATACCCAGCCCAACAAAGCCGACATGGCTTCTCATCACAGGCGGATCACAGGCACGTCTTTAGGTGAGCTCAGTGGAGCTGTGAAGTGCTGGGTGTGTGTGGGCGGCCGCAGCAGAGGTTAAATGCGTGTGGCTCAGTCAGTCAATCTGTCAGTCATCCGTTCACGTAGCAGTTAGTTTTAGAGGTGGCATTGGAAGACATGGAGGAGTGGCGGGTGTGACGAATCCACCACTTGACCCCTCAATCAGAAGCCAGACGTCGCATTGAGCGGTGCGTATTCACACATGCGCGCACACATGTATGCATGCACTCATATAGGCAAGCATATACTGGTGGGCACACACAAACGCTTACGTTCCTCTCATTAATATTTCAGCGGTGTGTTGAGTTAGCAGGGCAGAGTGCTAGCGTCAGGGTTTAGCCCTGCTAACATTGGAGCAGCTTCATCACTGGGCTGCTGTCATGACTCTCAGGAGGGGGAGACCTCTAATTATCCGTCTCTTCCCCCAGAGGAGATAGATAGCAAGCTAAACACGCCTACCAGCACACTGGGCTGGCTGGTCGGAGTCAGGATGATCTCAGCCAACCATAGAGGCCGGCGATGAGTTCACAACTAGTGCTGAGCTCAGCTTGGGGAAGGGACAGCGGCTGGGACTTGGGTCGGGCCTAGAATGGTAGAATAACGGCCAGGGATCTCATTTACAAAAAGTCTCTTTCGCAAATATTTTGTCCACATGGTCTGAGTGTGAGCCAAAGTTGTAACATCTAAAAACGTTTTCTCTGTGTTAAAATCAGCAGTTTGTATTGAATTTCTCCACCTTTGTGTTATATATCAAACATTCTGCTATATGAAGAGGACCCCCGTCCCTTTATGTGTTTTCTGAGTATTAAATAAAGGTAAAATGAAAATATAAAATTATGAAAGAATGAAATTAATTCCTAGCATTACACAAGATGCGAATCCACTACATAAATTTCAATGCAATGCACATATTCAAAGGACATTTTTATAAATAAGCTCCCAGGTCTGCTTTCTGGTCCTTGTTGAGCTGCTGTGCCAGAATCTGGTTCTTACACTGAGGCTGACATGAAGCTTAGGATATAATAATAATAAGATGCTGTATGGATCCCCTTAGAGAAATTCTGTTGTCCTCCTTCAGGGAGGTCAGAGGTCAGGCTCAGCTGCAGATCAGTGCCCTCGGAGCTGTAAGGGTTTCAGTGTCTTGCTCATCAGTGTCTTGCTTACCCACCACTACAACCAGGGAAAGAACTGGACCTCACCTGGTTTGATGGTAAAGTTCCCATAACATGAGCGTCTCTCTGCTCTCTGCATTGGGGAGATCACAGAAGCATGCGTGTGTGTGTGTGTTTGTGAGTGTGTGAGTGATGGCCTGGTATTTATTTCACACAGCAATTTTCCCCCGTATGAGATGAGGTGCCGTACATCTGCTAGATGGCTTTTCCTGCCTAGCACCGACATGGAGCGCGCGCAAGGTCATCCAGGCAGCTTGGGAGAGGAGAGGAGAGGAGAGGGGAGGAGAGGGGAGGGCTGGGGTAAAGGGCTGAATGGGGGAGAAGAAGAAGAAGAAGAAGGGAGGAGGTCATAAAGGGGGAGAAAAGCAAGGGAAAGGGGTAAAAAAGTGGAGAGAGGGTAGTTGAGTGGGAGAAGAGAGAAATGGGGTGAGGATAATCAGCCAAGACTGAGGAAATATCTACTGCCATTAACAAGAGTTTATGATGGGTGATCGATCAGCAGTGCGGTCTAGAAGGCCTCCCAGCCTTCCATTGCACCTGGATCAGCAATTCCCCTGTCAGGTGGCAGGGTGGGAATTTTTCTGTGTTTTTGTGCGCAACTTTGACATGCGTATTCATACAGTTCAGTGTGTGTCTGTGTGTGTGTGTGTGTGTGTGTGATGTGGCAGGTGGCTTGGGGTGTCGCTGGGTTCATAAGGGAAACGGCTCTGAGTGTGTGTGCGTTGAGGACATGACAAGTGAAATCTGGTTTCCTCAGCAAACCGCTGAGATCGTGCGATTATTGGAGAACCATAAGGCATGAATGGTGGTGTTGAAGGATAGGAAATAAGATGAGGAAGAATGGGAACAACCGCTAAATCTTTTTTCTCTGATAAGGCAGAATATCTCACTTGGTGTTCCCACTGTTTTGATAGTGGTCTTAGGTTAGTTTGATACCTATGTTCTGTGTGTGTGTGTGTGTGTGTGTGTGTGTGTGAGTGTGTGTGTGTAGGGGAGTGTGCAACACTGGACTTTAAGAGCAGGCTATTAGCTGTTTATCATCCGTCTGTCTGTTACCCCATGGGCTCTCACCATCTTCTTTTCTTCTTTCCCTTCCACAGAATGACATTTAGCCCTTTTTTCCTTCTTCCCCTATTACCGGACTTGCAAAGTGTTGATTTAAACTGAAAGATGACCTGGTTTGGTTCAGCTGCGTCTTCTCTACTCCATAAAAATCAACATGCTTCCAGTCGTGAGATCTGAACGCGTTTGTTGTTGTGTTTCTCTCTCTCCCTCTCTCTCTCTGTCTCTCCCTCTCTCTTTCTCTCGCTCTCTCTCTGTGTTGTCTTTTTTTATTTATCTGCTATAAAGGCCAGTCAAGCGCTGCTCGGCTTTGTTGTCAGAAACCTTTATTTACCAAAGGGAGGAATAAGTGACTGACACAGACAGGCTCTTTCATCCCTGCCTCGCCGCGAGCAGTGTTCCCCTCCACCGCCAGAGGAAAACCCCCTCACCCCTCCGTCACCCTCCCTCACCCCTCCCTCACCCCTCACTCCTGCCAAGCCCCCCCTCCACCGTACCCCTCCATCCTCCAGGCTTGCAACCCACCAGCCCTCTCCCCTGGGTAGCAACCTAGCCGTAGAGTCTGCTTTGCTAAACATACACACACATAGAAACTCACACAAAATTCACCTCACAAAAGGCAGCACACCAGCGCTCTCACATACACGATCAAATGAGAGAGGTAGTCCGACAGTCCTAAACAAAGACAAGTTTAACATCAAAGCATTGCCCCTTTTCTGTTTCTGTCCATCTGTTAAACAAACTATGTGTAATGATGAATAAGGCCTGTTATGTTATAGCCTTGCTTGGGTAGGTAGGTGTGTGTTTTTCATGTTGCCTGAGGCAGAGGAATCAGAAAGGGGGAATATATCTGGCATCAGTGCCTGATAGGTCTGACGAAAAACAACTCAAGCTCACTGATTTGCGGTCAAATCAGGAAGTGTATTCCAACGTAGGAAATGAGGAAGCAGCCTTCATATTCATGAGTTTGAAATGGGATCGTAAAACATTATCATTGTCGTGGGTAGGGTTGTAAAGCGAGGCAAAATTCCTGTTCATTTTCAGATACTTTCCTTGGTAATTATCCATTTTAGGAATTTAGCCGAATTTAGTAATTAAAAAAAAACAATCTTGCATGGCAAAAAAACCTTCCATATTGAATAAAATGTTTCTCAACAGTCCAAGCTTTCTCGGCAAGCATTGTAGCATCGTGTCAAACTCAAACTCACCTGTACCTGATTTCCCCAGTTAGCTTACCTGTTCAACCAGGAGAACTAATTAGTGAAATCAGCAGGTTGTTACAAATGCCTGTAGACACAGCAGCCATCAAGCACGACCCAGATAAACAATCACAGCAACATCTAACTAGAAAGAACAAGTTCACTCATGTAATTATTTTTTATTTTTAAGTCTTCTATCTTGTTCACATTTTTGAGAGTATGGAGGTGGGAAGCTAGAACTCCTTGTGTGAGAAATGATCCTTAAACTGTGGTACTAGTGGCATTTTATATAATACTAAAAAATGGCAAATTGCCTGAAATTCTCTTTAATTTTTGTGCTTAACAGCATGCTTTATCCAATGGTCACTCATAGTGAAATATGGGTATACATACAAAAGACAAGACAAATTTACTTGCTACTTGCTTTTTTTACTTGTTTGCTTTACAAAGGACAAAAATACAGATAATAAAAGGTAAGAAAATAAGACAATTAAACAATATATAGTGAATACTTACCAATTCAATTAAACTGTTAACTAAACTACATTTATTTGCAAAGCATCATGAAGAACATTCTTATCCTGAACCTTAGTATCTTTGAAAACACAGTCATGAATTACTGAATAATATGGGACCTTTAAAGACAAATATGCATAATTTTTCAAAATATTATCAACAGTAGAAATGCTTCACATTTACCTGGGTTCCATAGTTTACCACAGATTTCCCAAGTCGACTCAAAATAGAAAAAAATAAAAACAGAAAGTTTCTGGAAGTTTACAGCTCTAATCGTGGACATCGTTTAGTCATTTTTCATTTTGAAAGCGGTGTGAATGAAATCTAATTTTAGTAATTAATTTGAACATCATAGAGAGACCAGATTAGTTACTTTATGTCTGCCTACCAAAGACAAAGTTTGGCTGATTGATGACTGAAACCTATTAGAAGTATGACATTCCCACTGTCATTTCTTTGGTAAAGACACACTTTTACTGTTTTGCAAATAAAGCCGCTGTAATGCCAATAACCCAAAACACACAATCAGCCCTCATTGTGTTCACTTTATCTTCGTGAAAAGCCTCATCCGTCTGGCCAGACCAAGAAAAAGACAGACAGAGACGCTTTTAGCCCTGGCATAGGAAAATGAATACCAAATGAATCTCTCTTTCTCCTTCCTGCTCTCTCTTTCTCTCTCTCTCTCTCTCTCTCTCTCTCTCTCTCTCTCTCTCTCTCTCTCCCATTTAAGCTTCTTGAAGTTCTTCCAAATTGGGTTTTAAATGCCAATTAGGAGGTTGAATGTAGTAAAATAAAAGCAAATGCAGGCAGGATGGCCTCACCTTCTGGCTGGTTAGGCTTCAGAGAGAGCCGAGCCGGACCTTTGGCTCCCAGCGAGGCTTTGAGAGAAATATCCTGCCTAATGAACACATTAATTAGAACCATAACTATTTATAAGATGATAATTAGAAACGAAGGGAGGTAAACTGGGCTTTTCCTGCAATTAATGGAGGATTAATTACGGGAGCTAATGAAGTGGATTTTTGAAACGCGTGGAGGTGAAGTACAGAGATGTGCAGCCCGCTTTGTGATCACTGGCATAATTATTTTCTCCAGCGCCAAAGCGTTTGAGGCCCCGGTCCTCGCCGGCTCGGGCCGGCTAATAAGCATCATTGCATCGTTATATATGCACTTAAAAAGACTTGCCACTGAAATGACTGTCTAATTATTTCTAATTGGCAGGCCCTGTGTGTTGTCATTGAGCTGTTTGGAGCCGCAGCGGAGCCCTGGGTCTAATGACGCTTTGGGGCGGAGAAAGAGGGAGAGAGAGAGACAGAGAGACAGAGACAGAGAGAGATTGGAGGGAGGAGGGGAGGGGTGGAGGCCGGTGTCTCTACCCGTTGCCTGCTGCTCCTAGCCTGGCCTGCCCCTGGCCCCCCTGTGCCACTCACCCAGCAGGACAGCGGGTCCCAGAAACATGCCCGGTGCACTCAGAGGTCACCCTGCCAAGTAGCCGAGCGGCAAAGTTTTATTTTAACGGCACTCCTTTTTTTTTTTTTTTTTTTTTTCTCTCCCCCCTCTTAATTAACGGCTTCCGCTCTTAATTTATTCACAGATAAACGCCACCGTCTGTCCATGGTTCTTCTTTTCTCTCTTACACACACACACATATACGCACACACAGGGAGGGGAGGTATGTTTATGTACCACTCTGTGATTCAGTGGCCAGGTTTCGAGCCGGTCCATAGAGGCCCATGGGAAGAGAGCATGAATGGACAAACCTCAGTCAGGCCTGTTTACCTTGTACTGTAGTTATGTTCTGGCTCAAACCATATGGACATTATCATTCCCCAGGCCTCAGTGGACATGTGTGTAGACCTATATTGGTTGTCTTTACAATATCGAGACATAATCATATCCAGATTGACGCTCAGTGTTTACTTTTTGTGATTTGTGAGAATGTGAAGCACCCCTCTTTTAATACTTATAGGCTTGTGTGAATGTTTAGAATAGATTCACATTTTTGTCGGCCTCACTTTTACTATTTAAAGCAGATCTCTGTCTTTAGATTATATTATATTCATATGCCCATTGCATGGCCCAGAGTGTATGGTGTTAGGAGTGTTTGAATGATTGCCTAGGATTATGTGTGTGTGCACCTCACTAACTCGTCCTAAGCAGAGCCATGTGCGTTGTCCTGACAGAAAACCTCTGTCATTCCTTCTCTCCCGCTGAACAACTTGAGAGCAAATTGCCAGCTAATGGAACCTCTGACTGCACTTGTCTGTCCAGTTCGGACAAGCACAGGAACACACACACACACACACACACACTCACACACGTGCACACACATGTGGTTTCACTCACACATTTAATAATTTAATTGTGAAAAAAGAGAAAAATGAGAGAGAGAATGGCTGAGAAATGAAACTAGGATCATGTGCGTCTTGACTGAAACCTTGACAATCTTTTTGAAAGTAATGAAACACTTTCTCAGTATGTGCGTGAGGTTTTCTATGTGAGATTTGTCTTCCTTTTTTCGCTCTCTGTCTATCCATTCGGGTTTTGGCAGAGTTGAGGACATGAGGAGGAAGTGGAGATAGATGGTTCGCCCAAAGGATACGTGGCCAACTGTCCTGTGATTGGCTGAACAAAGAGCGGAACACTTCTGTGACTGGTTGAACAGAGCGCCCGACGTCGTCGTGTTGGACTCGAATCAAAGCGAGAAGAAACGTAATTATTTTAAATGCAGTCAACAGTTTTGTCGGAGTGGAAGTTTGCCAAATTTCTCTGTAAACTCGATGGGATATTGACACTCAGAGTGTGGGATAACAAAGTGTGCACCCTGCCTCTCATGTGGTACTGCAGATGTGTAATGAATGACTGCCATGTATGCCATCAGTGTAACATGTGGCATCATTTGAATTCTGCCTCCAACTGTCACCAGTGCATAGCAAATCAAATCAATCTTACGACTCCTTGACTTGAATATTAATGACTAATGCGATTCCTCCCAAAGAGCGAAGGAGAGTGTAGGAAATGCAAAAAAAACAAACAAAAAAAATAAAATTATATTGACCTTGGCTGCATCAGCTGTAACTTCCTTTAAAGATAACGGACGGGAAGTTTGGGATGTTGTGGAAGCCACAAATGTGTTTCAGGCTCATGCAGCCTGCCTAATGAGTGTGTGTTTGTGTGTATATGCGTGTGTGTCTGTGAAAGAGACTAATATATAGTAGCAGTAGTACTGGAATATATAACCCGTCCTATGCATTTTTAGAAGGATGGTGTTGTGCCAGGAAAGGGTGTTGGTGTCTGTGTGTTTCTGTGCCCACTATTTTAGAAACAGGATCCGCTCTGATCTTCTCCAACCTTACAGGTCTGTGCTGCAGTGCTGCTATGAGCTGACAGAAATCCTTCTACCCACTAACTAAGATTGATCAGCAGTAAAATATGCTGTCTATGGGCTACATCTAATTCTGTACATGGGACACGCAGACTATGAGAAACGACAGATGTATCGGAGAGGAGAGGGTTTTTTTTTTTCTCATAGGGTGGAGTGTTTTCTCTTTCTCTATTTCTTGATCTCTCTGTCTATCTCTCTCTCTCTCTCTCTCTCTCTCTCTCTCTCTCTCTCTCCCTTTCTCTCCTTCCTTGTTCTTCCTGACAGCGGTTCATAAAAAAATGATTTTTGGAAAACTTCTTTATGAGACGAGCCTCTGTTCTATCAGAAGACAACTTTATGTTACTTCACCACAGGGGGAAACTAATAGTGCTGTTTTTTTTTGTTTTTTTTTCTCAACAGGGCGATATTTCAGTTGTGTCTTGGGTGTTTAATTAAGTGTAGTTTCCCTTTAGTAGTGGAATGTGTGTCTGCTTTTTGTCGGCCCGTTCCTCTGTGCCTTTTACAGTCCACCCACATGGTTTGTCTCAGCGTTTATGATTTTTCTTATACCGGAGTTGTGAGGTTCCTAAATCACTTAAGCACACAGGGCCGAGCAGTCCACATTTAAACAATAAAAGGCTGTTATGGTAAGGGCCCTCAGATCTCCTACCACTTCATAAATACATGCGTATAAAAGGCAGAAAAAAACATCTTCCCTGACCAGAGAGAGAGAGAGCGAGCGTCTGAGAGCACACCTGCTAATTGGAGCCAGCTTGATGTGAAGCACGGCTGTCTGCTCTCTCCTCTCTATAAGCCCCAATCCTTTTCTCTCTTCTTTTTCACTCTCCCCTCCTTCTCTCTTCCCCCTGCTCCCCCTCCGGTCCTCCCCAGCTCTCCAACTTTTATAACCTTTCTTTCTCTTACCAACTTCTCCTCCCTCCACTTCCCTCCTGTTCTCCCTCACCTACTGTCTCCTCTCAGTCTAGTCTGCTCTACCTCTCCTCTCTACCTCCTCCTCAGTCCCTCCACTCCTTCCCTGCTTTCTGCCCCATGCAGATGGAGGCATTGACAACCAAAACAACTCTCTCCTAACTCGGCGTAACTAATTGTTCCGGGCCGTGATGGATGGAAGAGGGGAAAAAGTGGGGTTCAATTGCATGAGTGGCTGTGAGCGAGTTGGCAAGTTAGCACCTAGTCTGGGCGTGACCTCCACTTGACCTTGTGTCTGGGCTGAGTGGCTGCGCCGGGGCCCCCCTCAGCTCCAGCTGCTAATGGGCGTCATGTCGAGCTGCGGCTGCACACAGGTCAAAGGGCGCGGGCGCTCACCAGACGGCCGAGTTTAGGATTGCGGTGAGCAGGCTGAGTGACACTGGGCATATGTGCCAATGAAGACGCCGGCTAATCAACACATGTGCATGCAAAGACGCGCGCGCTCACACACATATACACACGCATATGCGCGCATGGAGACCGCATCACGCTGCAGAAAGTGATCTTTTCCCTCATCATCGGCTGCCCGACGAAGGTTCATATAGATCTGAGGCATCTTTGAAGGCCTTTGAACTCTGCTAAATGACTTGACCTTGTGGCTTGTGGCTGTATCTGTGTCTGTGTGTGTGTGTGTGTGTGTGTGTGTCGGGGGGTTGGGTGAGTGGGTGGCCTACATGGGGTCTCATTTCTGCTTCACAGCAAAGCAGGGCATTGCAGACGTTTGTGTTGACGACTGCTAAATTAAAAGCAAACCGAAGATTATGACAAATCTAAACATTACTTTTATGAAGCAGAGGGGGACGGAGGAAAAAACATTTCTGGGAATCTTTCATGCTTGGTCTTTGCTGTGTTAATTGTGCTAGCAATCAGCTACTTTGCAGCGATTTCTTGTGTGTTATTTAGTGTGTGTGTGTATGTATATTTGTGTTTCTGTGTGTGGGTGTGCATGGTGTGTGACTGTGTGTGTGTGTGTGTGTGTGTGTGTGTGTGCGTGCACGCACTGTGAACCGAGGGAACAGATAATGTGGCTGCTTGGAAGGAGGAAGCAGCTTGGGAAATGATTTCAACAGCTCTCATAATTAGAGGAATATCATAAATTAAACTTGTGTCTGCCGTTGCGTTTGAAGAGCACTCAAAAGTAATAAATTCTGGATGGTTAACATATTTGCATTCCATTCGGCAGGCAGCGTCGGGCAGGAACAGCTGTTTTCCACGTCTTTTGGCAGCAGGAAATGCACATTGCTCACTCAAGGTGCTTTTAGATACATTGAAATGGCAGAAAAAAAAGGAATCGACTTTTAACTTGAACATGGAGCTGCTGCTGTGTGCTCTGTCTCTGGAACGAACTCGGCGGGGAACAGCGCATTAATGAAGTTCTTCAAATATGGATCTTCTCACTTTCAATAGGGCCGTTTCTTTTTCAATCTGTCTATTGCTTGGAAATGTCGGCTGGCAAGCTTTTTTGTAGTGCTGCGCCGTATGTGTGTGTGTGCGTGCCGTATGTGTGCGTGCGTGCGTGTGTGTGTGTGTGTGGATGGAGAGTCCTCATATCTACGGTTTTCCCTGTATTCTAGATGGGCTTGGGTGGTAATGCCACCAGTAGGGTGAGTCCGATGCACAGTGGCCATTGAAATCTATTGCACATGCAAAGAATAAATACCTTATATTTGTAACACATTTTTTTGCTTTCAAATTGTGCCTTAGGTGGTGAGAAAAACACTGTGAACCTGGGCTGCCTAGTAGTTTTGGCCAGATAACACCCTTCCCCATTGACTTTCAAACAGTTCCAGGAACACTTGTGTCCATTTCAGCTCTCATTATTTGTTTTAACTAGAATCATGTATATCACTGTTCCAGTCCATCCAGCGGTTGTATAGAGGAAATGTTTCATTTGGAATGCCTGCTATAGATTAAATTAATCATTGGCATAAGATGCAAAAAGTGCAATAAAACAGTTACAATGCTTCTCAATCCTCAAGACTAAGAATTGTGATTTATAATTGTGATCACAATATGTAGCCAAATAACTGGAATTATAAATTTAGACATAATAGTGCAACCGCAAATCCAGGTCCAGTCTTAATCCCATGAGAATCCCTCTCTTGCTTTTAGGGTATTGTGGGTAAGAGAGACACTGGTCAGACAGGGGCCACTATCACCAGCGTCCATTGAAATGTGATAGGGTTAAAGTTACATAGCCATTAATCACAGCTGGGCCACACTGGCCTAATGGACAGAGACCCTGATCAGGACATCACTTGTCGAGGGCATTCATGATGCTCTCTCCTGGCTAAAAGTTGAGAAAAGATTCTTAAGATGTCTCCTAGTTTTCTTTCGTAACATCTGTACTTTGTCCAGGCCTAAAAGCTTACACTCAATGATTTCATATATCAACAACAGACATGGTCATACTACCAGACAGGTAACACAAGGTCATGTAATAGTTCCCACACCTAGAACTTGTGCAATGCAAAGAACGGTTTTGTACAGAGCTACGTCTTATTGGAATATGCTACCATGTTCCCTAAAAAATAAACCAACTAGCAAAACTTGTTTTAAAAAGCACTTAAAAAAGTGGATTCTTTTAAGATAAGTGACCTATCTGCTGTTGTCTGGTGTTTGACTGTATGTCTTTTGGTCTTGTTGTTTTCCTGGTGTGGACCTTCATAGTTATTTTGTTTTGTTTTGTTTACTCTGTCTTGTTCCGTTTGTTTCAATTCTGCGCCTGAGTGCTTTCCTTCCTGGTGGTAACAGAGTTTTGTTTTGTTCTATTTTTATTTTGTTTTCTCTGTTTATTGTTAGTATTATTATCATTGTTGTTGTTATTGGAGTGATTTTCTTTTAAAGTTGAGAGTGTTCTGTGAGGGTATGGGGTGATCTGAGGGGTGCTGGGTGGGTGTGAGGGCAATCTGGGTTTTGGGTGAGAGGTATGAGGGTTATGTTGTTGACTGTTCTATGTATGTAGTGTGTTGAGGTTGTGTTTCTTTTTTTATTTTATGTGTGGACCCCAGGAAGAATAGTTGCTACCCCGGTAGCAACTAAATGGGGATCCGCATAAAGAATAATAAAGAATGAATAACTTAGCACATCACTTTGCTGGCTTCTCAGCAGTTATGTTGGTGTTTTCTGCCATAGGCCAAATAAAATATGGACATGAACATTGTTTGGCCTTCCAAACGAAGGATGGTGATTAGGGAGTCGAGGAAACAATATGAATATCCATCACTGCTGCTTGAATAGGGGGCAGATGAGGTTGAAGGAACAGGGAGGATGATGGGACTGTGTGTGTGTGTGTGTGTGTGTGTGTGTGTGTGTGTGGTGCCGTAGACTGCACAGAGGAGTAGCCCAGCCCTGTCCATAGCCTGCACAATATGAATAATGATTTAACCGGGGTCGGATTCCATTGGAGACGTTCACCTGTATCCGACACTAGTGGTATCGCGTAGCTGCCATTAATGTCCAATTTTCAATGAAAACCGTGTTTAGCAGAAATAGAATACAGACTGATAAGGGTAACACACCATCCAGCTTCACACCCGGCCACATAATTACCCCAATGGGCCGTGGTGAGGGATCATATCCTGGTGCGCACCGGGGGGTCAGCGGCGATAAGCTTCAGCCCAGCTCCCAACATGCAGCATAATTACTCTATTGATAATTCACCAGGAAAATGGTCCCAGCCAATTGCAGGGCTCCGATTTAATGGATTGGATGGCGAAAGGAGGGAGGAATGGAGGAAGGAGGTTGTGGGGGGGGCAGAGTGTGTGTGTGTGGGGGGGGCAACCAGCAAGGGCCTTTTAATAGAAATGAAAATATGTTTAGGCCATAGGGGGACCCATTTTCCCTGGAGATAATAAGGCCAATAAAATGTAAAGCAGGGGAAGGGCTTGGCATGGGGTCCAACTGTGGCTGTTTATCTGTGTGTGTCCTGCATTAGCCCATTTATCCCCAGCCTCAAATTAGCTAATCATTCTCCAAGGGGAAGGACTTGGTCAGGAAATTGACATTTAGCAGCATAGGCTCACTCTATTAACTACAGTAAATTTAATTTGCTGCACACCCCAGAAGTGTGCTGTTTTCTTTGCCTTCAGAGAGAGAGAGAGAGGGGAGAAAGAGACAGAGAGACTGAGAGAGAGAGAGAGGGAGAGAGAGAGATTGTGTGTTTATTGCATCTGCTGCTCCTGGCCACAATTTGCTTGGCTGGAAATATAAGACTAAAGCCTGGAACACTGCAACTCCCTTGTATTTCCCCTCATGTACTGTTGATTACAAACATACGCAGGCATTGTCGACACATAGATTCACTCATTCCAAGGTCTGTTTTGGCCATTGATGGATTATCTCGCCTGGAGACTCCAAACCCCAAAAATGCCAATGTTTTTCTTTTCCTTTTTTTCCCCCATTAGCTGTGTTTCTTTGACTAGAGTAATCTTAACCTCTGTAAACACCGTATTAAACATGCAACATCAAATGTCCTGTGGCTCATGACTGCTTTCACCTCTACCTCTGAATCAAAAGTTTCATAATAATCATTTTTGATAATCACTCCAGGGCAGCTGGTTTTGTATCTGTTCTGCAGAATGCCATGAGACCGGCTCTACTGTGGGAAAAGTTCTGAGTGCAAAAAAACCCCAAAAGGACTGCTGCTCAGATGATTGTAGTATTATATCTGCAGGTACGCAGAGTAAAACTGGACTGGAAATGCCATTGACAAACCAATTGGCAAACTAGCTTGGGACTGAAAGTTCTGAGTTGTAATGGAGTCAAAATCTAAAAAACAAAATGACACCTGCTCTTACATAATGATTCCTGCTTATGAGAGCAAAGCACATTGTGGGTTAAAGTTTTGGTGGTGTGTTAACGATACAGTATGAGTCATCTTAAGACCTTTGCTTATGAAACAGTTACCTTTTCTGAGGATAGAATCTTCTGTGGTTTTGAAAAATTGATGAACTTCAGGTAGCAGTGATTTTTTCTTTTTTCCAAAGCGGATGCTCTTTTGGAATGAAACCCCTGAAATAGTGCAGTGTGCTCTCCAGTGATCAGGATAGCCCCAGCCTAATTGATTCCAACAGTTGTCAGAGTGTTGTCTGTTAGGATGGTGACAGGCGTCTGAAGAAAATGATTAGTTTTCTGTCGGGAGAGAGACAGCTCTGGATGTCCCAAACTGCAAACTAATAAAGGGGGGAAAGCAATAAAGCTCGTGGACAGCAGGTTTGACTGTTTTTATAGACAAATCAATAAAATGATAGATGATGGAAAATAACGGCATCTCAGCTGCCGATTTCTACTGGGCTTTCACATCACTGTCCCTCCCACACTCGCCGGCAGACGTACACACACACACACACACACACACACACACAACACACACATACACTTCAGCAGTATGCATAGCAATTGGTCTTGATTTAATTGAGGCATATGTAATGTTTATGTTTTGTTTTGGTAATTTGTGCCTTTGTGTGTGTATGACACCATATCGAGACATGAGTCCCATTTTCAATTCTCTTTCCACTGGTGTGTGTGTGTGTGTGTGTGTGTGTGTGTGTGTGTGTGTGTGTGTCATAAGTAACAGTGTAAATCTCCCAGTGTAAATCTCTTTGCGACCAGAGGGCCAGTGTCAGGATCAATACTGAGGACAGGCCTTCCTCTGTGCCTGCCTCTAATTGGCTCCATCTCCAGCCTGTGTGTGTGTGTGTGTGTGTGTTTGTCACTGTGTATGTGACTCTGCCCGTTAAATAAAGACTGAATTTGCAGCCTCAAAGAATGTTCCATCCAGTTGAGCTTTATTTTAGTTCACTGTAGTGTTTTTGAAGCAGAAAATGTGGCCATGTCTTAATGTGATGTCACTGCGTCCACAAAGTTAGTCTCCTGTTCTTTTTCTGAATTTTTTCTCTTGATGACATTATCAAGAGTCTTGACTGCCCTGTGTTTTGCCCTGAGTTTCTGAAGCTCATTTTTGCAAATCTAGACTTCACTGCCCATGATCAAAGGAATTTAATCCTTTTTAGGGTGGATTATTCCTTTAAGACCTCAAATTTTTTCATTCTTCTTTTAAGAGGGTAGGTAATCCCCGCTCCTCATATATTTTATTAGTTTTTGTGTGAGATACATTGATCAAACAGAAAAGTGAGTAGAGAGGGAATGGAAGTTATGCAGGAGCAATAATTTGTCTGTGGTATGCACATTAAAGGAAAAGTCCACCCTAAAACACTTTTAACACTTAAAAAACAGCTACTGACACATTTTGTTTGGAGTATTTTTCTTATTGCCACGGATAGATGACCTGACGCCACGTCGAGACATTCCTACAACTGCTACAGGGGAGTTTGATAGCAGAAAATTTTGCAATTATCTAAAACATCAATGGTAAACATCAAGTTTTGGTGTCAGTCCCTCAGAGCATCAAAGAGCAAGGGCTTCTTTCCAGGCTCACCATTTTGCACTGACATTCAGCACTAGAAGAGGCAAAGTTACCCAATTTCTCCCCCTACAATGGCCTCAATAGCCCATAATGCAATGCAGCCAAAGACATGATGTGTTTTGAGTAAGGGGAGCGACTCTCACTTTTTCTCGACTGGAAAAACACGCTCTCTTGCTCTTACTATCGCTATCGTTATTCCCAATATCTCTCTCCGCCTACATATATATATATAACTTACAGCTGGATTGAACGGGTTCATGTCCCTTCAGGAGGTTGTTGAAAGGCTTTCTGGGAAATATAGGCAATCTCTAACTGAAGTAAAAGTAAGGGTTAAGGGAAAGTAGGTACAACAAAAAGCTAAATTACAGCTCTTTATCACAAACTAACCCCTCGAACACATTGAACATCACTGATTGATGTATAACAGTGTAGGAGTATCCGAGGCAGCTACCAACATCTCAGCCTTGATTCGTTGATGAATAAAGAAAAAACCTGCTAGTTCGTATTATTTGTTCGTGGTTTACTTGCTGTACCCTGAACCACATCCCATTAATTTGCTCTTCATCTCTTTCAGGTCTTATTCTCGCCACCGGCGGTCTCGCAGCAGGAGCCACAGAAAGAGCCGCAGCCACAGCAGAGAGCGAGACCGGAGCCGACGCAAGGGCCGCGACCGGGACAGAGAGAGGGAGAGGGAGAAGGAGAGAGGGAGAGACAGAGACAAGGACAGGGAGAAGGACAAGAGTAAGGACAAGGCAGAGAAGAAAGGGTAAGTGATGAATGGTCCTGTACACACAAGCTTGCATGCACACATAGACATACACACACACACACACACACACACACACTCAAACAAATCTTGGCTTTGCCCAGATATTACAAAAGAGTACAAAATGTTTTTATGACAATATAATGGCAACTTAAATATGAAGCTCAATCCCAGCTCCTCCATCCTTCCATCTATCACTCGATCCTTCCATCCATCAATCCATCAATCCCTTTCTTACTCCACTTCCCCTAGCAGTCAAGCATTAGGCTACTCTTGCCTTGTAATGTGATATCATTCCCTGTTGTAAGAGAAGATGCCATGGTGATATAAGAATAGATGGTAGGTGGGAGTGCTGCATCGGTCCGGGTGTTAGAGAATGTGTGGGTCACCAGATGAGGTCTGATGTCTTTACCTCTTCGTTTCACCCTCCCGGCCCAGGCGCAATATGCCGAGATACATAATGAGATCATATGCATCTCCGCTGACTTGCTGCTTCGGCCTAGGAATAAACAATAAACAAGATCCCCTTATGAAGGTGGGAAATGTTGGCAAACGACGTCTTCACTTGCGACTTTACCTTTTCCGTTGGCTCTAATATACACTAAGAACAGGTTCCAGCTCTAACCGTCCCAGAGCGCTGGATGTTTTAACGCTGGCTCACTCCACCACAGGTCTAACTACCTTAGAGGCATCTCTCTGCCTCTACCAGAATAGAACCCTAAATCCCGCCCCACCGCGGCATGCTCTAATGCGATTGGAGGCCACTGTAATATGATTGGTGCCCAGTTGTTGTCTGTCATATTGAATGGCACAGATGTGTGTGTCAGACTGTGGATCCCAGGAGTGATGTGGACCAGGTGCTGCGCTATACAGATCCATTTGAAGACACTTCAGATCTCCAAGTGAAGTATATCTAGGCAGCAGCTCATGGTCAAGGCTATGATTGGGCCTAAATATTGTTACATAGGCATTTAACAGGTGACTTTACAATTAAGTGCATAGATTGTTTTTTTTTTTTAGAATATAATGATCCAACTCATTTTTTTCACATTATGCATGTTTTCCAGTTATCAATTATGACATGGATGGGATGGGATCTAAATGCTAAACTATTCGATTCAGAATGAACTTGATTAGAGATGAGGTTTACAGGTTGATTGAAATATCTTTTTTGTAGTATCTTTTTTGTTAATTTGCAAATTTGTAATTTGCAAAATACTTGGAATTATGCTTTCAAATAAATTGGTAAGGTGTTTATTCAATTGCTCTGGCCAATTACCTAGAAATCAATGGAAAGTATCCAAAGGGAAATGTATTTTCAATTTAAGGTAAATCTATTTTACATTTAGAAGTTTTCATATATTTCACTCTTCTGTTAAATTCCCAAAAGTCGGATACCCAAAGTTTGCATACCATGTAATCGCTGGGATTGAATCCAGCTCGGCACCTTTGTCTCATGTCATCCCCCCCTCCCCCCTCTCTCCCGACCCTTCCTGTCTCTCTTCACTGTCAGATATTCAATAAAGGCAAAATGGCCAAAATATAATCTAAAAAAATATATAATAATCCCGAAAGTTCTTTGCAATTTCCATATATTCAGCATTAGTTTTTTATGTTAAAGTCCATCATGACCAAAGCTTTATTGGTCGCCAACAAAGAGCATGGTACTTCAAGCTTTCTGGGTGTGAGCAGAAAGGGCTATATTTATTTGCAGCTATTACATATTGCCTTTCTTAGATCAGTATCAGAAAAACAAATAAAGCTAACACAGTGAAATGTAAGGCCAGCAGACTATATCTCTCTATTTTCTTATTAAGGCTTCAATATCCTTCAGCACTGATAGGAATCTCTACCTTTATCTCTGACCCCGCTTTAGCTTGTCTGTCTGTGTGCACGTGTGTGTGTGCTCATGCATGCATGCGTGTGTGTGTGTATGTGTGTGTGCGTGCGCATTTGCACCAGTGGTAATCTTTACTTATTTCAAACTGTTTTTGAAATAATATTATTTTAATTTTTAAATAATTTCAAATCTAGCTATCTGTCCATACAGCTTACTTTAACCTGTGGAAGTGCTATGATGGAATCATGGGACTAAATCAAGTGGCAATGACCTTTGACCTTAACATGTGACTTATGTACTGTATATACTGTACTTCCTGGTTTGGGTTCTTAAATTGTGGGAATTGAAGATGGTTGCTTGACCGAAACGTTTACTGCACCGCTCCTTGCACGTTTTGCCCTTTGGAATAAAAACAAAATCTAAAAATCTTGCATAAAAAAACTCTAATCCTCGTTGGTTTCCCACCTCTTAACTGTCTATATCACCACACTTACAACAACTAACATCCAAAATAGGCTGGTCTATCTGTGGACCTTGATATAACATTATCCACTTAGTAATGATCCATATCCGAATGCTATCGGACTCGGATGCACCCCTTATTCCCCAAAATCACCCAGAGGGGTTTAGCTGCCTCGTAGCCTAACATGCACTCCTTCAGCAGAAGCAGCAAAATGTTTCAGACATATGTAAAACAAGGCTGTCTGTGTTCTGTCTGTCTGTGACAAGCCACTTCTCCTTTTTCCTCTGTCTCTTTCACTCTTCTTCTTCTCCTCTTAACAGTGATGGAGGGAGTGATGGGGGGGTGTCTTTATGCAAGCCCCCCGATACCCACCACACACGCACACACACACACACACACACTGTACCACTCCAACCTCATTTAAATCCAGGTTACCTTGCTGGGTGGTAGGAGAGGAGCGAAGCAGTGTGATGTTGATGGGGGAGGGGGAGGAGGGAGGGGGTGCAGAAGCTTTTTAGTGTCTGTCAGGATGAAAGAGGGGCCCCTCAGAGCGGCACCCTGACACTGACTCTGTGTGTGTGTGTGTGTGTGGTGTTGTCGTCATTAAACATTTAACACTCCTCTAGTATGACAGCAGGCAACTTGGTGCTCCGGCGGCATGTTTTCATGCAAAATTTATTGAAAAAGACGAACCGTTGTTAAGAGATCTTGTTGCCTTTCACCAATGGCAAAGGGTAAGTGGGTGATTGTAGGGCTGGGAGTGTGTGTGAGCGTCTGCATGTGTGTGTTGGGTGGGGGTGTGTGTGTGTGTTTACCCAGACTAGTGTACAGGGTCAGTAGGTCAGCTTTGCACTGTGTAATCCTCTGGCTCCGTATTTACTGAGAGAACACAACAGCTTCCTCTAAGAATCCAACCAGCGCAACAGTGTTTGTTTGGGTTTATCTATTGATTGATGCTTTGCTCGACAAAATGGACTCACTCGAGGATTTAGTTTTCCTATTTATTCGGGATAGAGTTGATTATGCTTTGGCCACCATTGACCAATTACAGAGAACAGGAAAATGCAGATTTTTCTATTTTGGTGCTGGAAAAAAGGCCTATTCTCTGTTGTCTTCAAATAGATACATCATATCACAGTTGTGTGCATAATGATGAACAGACACACACACACCCACACAGGGGGTACCTGTGCTGCATACTGTCACAGTATTTAGAGTGGTCCAGAGACGGTGTGTGTGACAGGGCCCTGCCAGTGATTAGCCGCCTTCTGCTGCACTGTTCCACCAAACCCTTTGATCCTCTCTCTCTCTCTGTCTCTCTCTCTCTCTCCCTCCCCTTCTCTCTCTCCGCGTCCCTCACCCGCCTCAAACTTGACTCCTTCGTCAAAGAATTGTCTGGCTTTCATGAGAAGTCTTCATCCCTTTTCTTGGTGATGTTGACCTCTTTGCTTTTCTCCATAATGGATCAGTGAGGTGGTGGAGGAACGTGGGCTGGCTGCAGAGGCTTCCTCCACATCCTCAACCTGAGGTCTGTCCAATTAGGCTGAACTCTCTCTCTCTGCTGGGTCAGGGGAGGATACGCCAGACCATCCGACTCAATTTCATGTCAGCTGAGTGGGAAATGGGCAGAGGCTGGCAGCGGGGCACAGAGACCATGGTGGAGACCTCTCATGGCAGCGGAGAACGCTCTTTTGACCGTGCATGTAGAGCTGGAGTTGGTATAATGAGGTTAGGGTTAAAGCCATGAAATGACAGCCTACCTGTCAGTAAAGCCTTTCTTAATGTCTCTGTCTGTGAAAGCATCATTTAGAAGTTGTTTTTGGTGGGGACTGGGCAGCAGTTCAACAACAACCATTGTTGGCAGTGATAAAACAGCTCATTTTATAAGAGTGCACTTGCCATTTTTAAACATTGCATGTTTTCTTGACATTTTTGTCCATAGATCTCTCTGCCCCCAACCCCCTCATCCCCGTCTCTTCTGTGAATGTGATTGTTTAGTAATTCCTCTCATTACTGTGCTCTCCCCTGACAAGCTGAACAGAACCCAGCTTTACCACAGGGGTCCCGGCTGGGCCCGCAGGCCTCAGTTTGGCTAGCCTTGCTCCATCGCTCAGCCTTAACCTCTGGAAGCCTAGACGCTGTGAGGCAGAGAGAAAACAAAACAAGACCCCAGACACACACACACACACACTAACTCCTGTTGATTTTCTCTCCCTCCTTGCTCCACTCTGAGGAAATGATTGTCTGCTTCTTTGCCTCTGTTGAACATCTATCAGCTCATTAGTGCTGGTAATACACAGAGAAAGTGTGCGTGTGTGCATATGTGTGTGTGTGTGTGTGTGTCTGTGTGTATGTGTGTGAGTATGTAGCCCCTGCCTGCGGCATCCTCTCTGCCTGTTGGGAGTGTGTGTATGGGTGGTGTGTACGGGTGTGTGGATGGGACCGCTGGCTGGTGTGTGTGTGTGTACACATTTGCAGGACTCTAGGCGGTGTCTGGCTCTGGGAGTGGGTCTGGGGAGGCAGAGAGACTTCAAACGCAGTCCTCGGAAGGTTACGATACACTCGCATTGACTCAAATCAATGAGCTGTAAGTGTGTGTTTTATTTGTGTGTGCGTCTAGGGGGGTAGCCTAGTGGCCAGGAGCAAGGAGTAACAGGGATGAAACTGAAGAGATGTGTGTGTGTGTGTGTGTGTGTGTGTGTGTGTATGTGCATGCGTGGTTTGGGTGGGGGCTGGATGGATGGATGAGGGAAGGTGAAATGGGAGTGATGCCTGCATGCAGAGGGGGCACAGCATGCACACGCACACACACACACACACACACACACACACACACACACACACACACACCTGTCTCCCTATAGACACACACACACACACATGCGCACACACACGCACACACACACAGAGCAGTGCAGTGCAGCTGTAGTTTTTGTTGGCCCATGGCTGTATGTAGTCATTTAGCTGCTGTTTTCCACATAGATAATGAGCAGAGACTGGATATAACGCAACCCGGCTATACACACTCAAATCCCACTAGACTGATATCTGTGCTCATGGTAGCAGGCACACACACACAGACACACACACACACACACACACAAGAAACACATACACACTGACCCAAATTCAGCAGCAAGAAGAGAATTATAAGTTTTCTTTTATTTTTTTGGAGTAGGCGGACGATATGCTTAATTGTAAAGCCTCAAGACCCCTAAAATAAATTCTACGTTAGTAGAGTAAGTCATGGCCCAGAATGTAGTAAGTGAAGCTGAGGTTTAAACCTGTTGAGGGAAGGAATCAGATTCAGATTCAGAGAAAGCTTTAATGCCATGAATCAAGTAGTATTGAATGTTGCCAAAGCATATTACAATAGTACAGGATAAAATAAGGTGCAATACAGATGAATTTGGTACAATTTATTTATTTTATTTAGCCTTTATTTTACCAGGAAGTCCCATTGAGATTCAAAATCTGTACAATGTACAATAAAATTTTTTAGATCAGAAACAGGAGCACACATCTTGCATAAGACTGTAGATAATAAAGACTAGAATTATAGGAAAAAATTCTGTAATTATAGGAACTATTTTTGTTCATATGATACATATGATTCCATAAATATGAATATACGCAATGCTATGGGCAATACATAGATTCATATGTAATACATCATGGACAGTTTAGTAGCACCTTATCATCCCTGAAGTTATACTTATAACACAGCAGCAAGTAAAACTGTTTTCTCCTCCTCCCCAAGAACCACTGGGAATTTCAATGAATTTGGGAGGGAATAGAAGTTAGGAATTTAAGTGTCCTTGAGCAAGACACTGAACTCCTGCTTGCTCGCTCATTGTAATTTGCTTAAAATTAAAATGAGAGAATCAAGAGAAATCAAAAGCAGCAGAAAAGCTCAAAAACAGCAGCAAAGAATCGTGGACAGAGAGCTTTTGTTAGCTTGATAGTTGACTTATTGTAGAAAATGCTGTCTATGCCTGAGGATGACCCAACTCTCTTTCTCTGTTTTTGTGGAGATTTGTGTGTGTGTGTGTGTGTGCGTGTGTGTGGAGAGAGAGATCTGGCCACTCTTAATCGCAGGAGAGACACCCCGAGTGAGCGATAGAGAGCTGTGACAATCCACTTAGCGCGCTCTGTAATCTGTTTAACCATTTAGTGAGTTGTTAAAGGAGTATGCGAACACACACACACACACACACACACACACAAAACACACTAGACACCCTGCAGGCTTTAGGGGTACACAGGACAGTCTGCCTCCTGAACTGGGCAGCGATTCACTGCTGTAACGTGTTTAGAGTTGTGTGTGTTAATGGTGTGTGTGTGTGTGCGCGCACGCGTGTTCATGTGTGTGAGGCCTGCCGTAGGCACTGAGAGAAGCCAGGCCTGGAGCGTGATGACAGAGACCAGACCCGGCCAAATAGAAGATCCCCCAATCCAATTACCCTGCCCCTCTCTTTTATTCTCTCTGTCCCCCTCTCTTCTCCTCTCCTCTCCTCTCCTCTCCTCTCCAACTACTCCATCCTCTACTCTGGTCTCCTCTCCTAGCTAACCTCTCCTCTCCTCTTCTCTCCTCTCCTCTCCTCTCCTCTCCTCTCCTCTCCTCTCCTCTTTATGGCCATGTCTTAGCAGGAGCAGCAGCTAGTGATGGCAGTCCTGGCTGCTGTTGAAATGGCTGGCCGCTCTGCTTTATGGATCAGAAGAGGATGCAGGCAGGATTATAAGCAGCAGGTTATGAGCAGCAAACATGACAGGCCAGCTCCGATTTAGGAGGGTTATGTAAATTCGCTTGTCGACAAAATGTGTTTTTCTGCCCTCAGTATTTTCTCTCTCTCTCTCTCTCTCTCTCTTTCTCTCTCTCCCTGGAAAGGCTGCGTAGTTTGGTTGGTGGAGGCAGAGAGGTGGTGAAGGGCGGGCAGAGGGGGGGTGAGAGAGAAGATTGTTATGGAGAACGATGTGTAAAAGAGACACACCGTTAATGTTTAATTTTCTCCAGACTCCGGTGCTTATTCATCTGCACCAGGGGCAAGGAAAGGTGTTGACTGAAGTCTTTATGAGAGAGGCTGAGAGTGAGAGTGCATGTTAGAGAGAGATGCCCTTTTTAGTAGGAGAGAGCAGACCGAGTAGCGTAGAGAAGGGAGAGAAAGAAAGGGAGGAGAGGAGAGGAGAGGAGAGTTTTCAGTCAGGAGAGAGAGTACCTTTCGTCATGCAATTGACCTCTGCCGCTCCAAGACAGAAATACGGCCCCGTAGCTCTCGGCTAATGGCATTGATCATTACCAGAATGCCTCCTTCAGACTGGGTAAACAATGTCCCAGACCCAAGCACCGCGGCTCAGTAGTGGAAGTAAATATTGGCTGAGAGGAGCATCTAAATAATCATCCTCAGTGGAGGTTTCTAATAGACAGTCATACTGTTTCCTTTCGCACAGAAATGAGCCATAACTTGAAACACACATGAGTTATGGGTCCAGTCACCAATCACACAAGCGTCTGTATGTTTGATCGCGATGACTGAGGGGTTGGGAGTACTTCAGCTTATTGTCGTGTCAGTGATAGAGTTGCCCGTCTCACACGGCTCATATTCAGCATGAAGCAACCACAGGGAACTTATGAAGCCTCCCTCCTCTCCTTCCTTCTCTCCCCCCCCCCCTCTCTCTCTCTCACCCTCCCTCCCTTCCTACCCAGTTTCTTCCTTCTTTTGTAGGAGTTTAGATCTCTGGGCCGATGTTTAATTCATCTGTACTAATGTCTCGCTCATTCTTGCTCTCCTTCACTCTCTCGCGCTCTGTCTAGCTCTCTCGCCAGCCCAGTCCCTGTGGTTCTCTAATAGAGTTATTTTACCTGCTCTCTTTTTCTCTCTTGCACACACACACACACACACACACACGCACAAGCGCCGCCGACTCCATCCGTTGTCCACTGTGTGACAGTAGGACATATGAAATCCTATTTCTGTGCGACAGAACAGCTCTAATGCACGCAGAGTAACGGCTGGCAGAATATCATGCCGATGCCAATCTTTCCTCATATCATATAACTTTTTATGTGTGTTTTTACCGCTGTGAGCGAGTGCTTGAGACACATTCAGGCTGTGTAGGAAGGTTAGAGAATAGATAAGAAAACACATAAAATCCGTTTTTCACATGACGGCTTACTGGCAAGCAGCGGACCTCTCATTTTTCCTCTCTCGTTTCCTTTTAGTCTCTCATGTTTAATTTGTTTTCCTTCGCCTCGTTCAGTCAGAAACTTTGCTCTCTCCCTCTGCCCTGTCTTGCACCTTTCTTTCCTTTTTGCTTTTCTGCTTTTCTGTCTCTCTTCCTTTCCTCTTAATGTCTTACTTTCTTTCACTCTTTCTGTTGTTTCTTTTTCTCCTTTTTTTTCATTTGCCCCTGCTTCTCTGTCTCTGTCTCTCTCTGCATTTTTCCATGCCCAGATCTGACTGCATGGAAAGTATGTACAGTTGTGTATAAATATCTCGGGCACACTGCTGTGTTGTCTAATCAACAGAGTGAAATAATTCACTTCTCTTTCCCCACGTACACACTCACTGATGTAGACGGACTTCAGAAATTTGTCACCGCTGAGCTCTATGTGGAAATTGTTTTTAGGAAAAAAGGTGGAGTATTTCACCAGATAAAACAGAGAAGCAAATCATCCAGTTAAAGTTTCAGACACAAATGAATCAAAATGAATAATGCTGCCATGGCTCATGTTATGGCACTTGTGCATACACACATTTTTGCAAGTATACACACGTCACAGTTATGTTGAGTGTGTGTGCGTGCAAAAATATGCTGTCTTTATACAGTCGTCTGTTGCCATCTCTGGTGATTAGTAGAGTGTGTATGAATGCAATTAGTGTTGAGTTGGGTGGCAGAGCAGAATCATTAACTCCACTATCTGCTAGGTGTCAACACGTGAGCTATAGCAACGCCACTCCTCCTTCCTGCACATTTATGCACGCATGTGTGCATGTCAGTTTGTGTATTTTTTTCCATTTGCATTAGTGTGAGTCTTGGGTTAACTTTTCTTTGTGCCACTTTTCCTTGAAGCCTGCACACACACATATGCACACACACACACACACACACACACACACACACACACACTCCTGACATCTCTCCCAGTAGGCCAGACTGCATAGCGCTCGGGGCCATGTTGTTTTGTCTTCTGACGGACAGACAGAAAGAGAAAAGAAAGAGAGACTTACCCTGGCCAGTGATTACGCCAGTTTGACACCGCAGACATGGAAGGAAAAAAAAAAAAAAAAAAACAGCGCACGAGAAGAAGTGAAAAAGGCATTGGCGAAAACGGTGTGTAGATGATATGAATAACAATGTAGGCCGTGTGTCTCCCTGGGCCCTGATAACCTGCAGACCAGAGCCCAGTCCCTGTGACAGGCCGGCCTTTGTGGCCACTTTATCCCGCCTGTACACTTGTAAGGCAGAGCCGGGATAATCGCACCTAATCTAATTAAGGCTAAAGAGGGCCATGACTGAGGCTGGCCAGAAGCAGACTCTGGGCACACACACACACACACACACACACACACACACACACACACACACACACACACACACAGACAGACACACATACACACACACACACACACCTCAGCAGCGAAATCCTGTTTGCATCAGAAAAATAAGGTTGTCATATTGATTATGCAGATGAGGGACTAACGGGGGCTAACTGCCACTCGGCCAGCCGGCTACAGCTGACACAGGCTAAAGAGAGAGAGAGAGAGAGAGAGTGAGAGAGAGAGAGAGAGAGAGAGGAAGAAAGGATTAGAACAGGTTTAGCTTGCTTTTTTTTTTTCTGCCATTTTGCATGCACCATTTTTAGGTTCAGAATAGCATTTCCATTTTGCTTTTCTTTTCTTTTCTTTTTTCTGACACTTTCTCGTTTGGTGAGGTTGAGATCAACAGCGTGTATGTGTGTTTTGGAAAAGATGAGCTCTAAGTAAGTAAGTAATTATTAAGTCAGAC
Source organism: Centroberyx gerrardi (assembly GCF_048128805.1). Classification (NCBI taxonomy): domain Eukaryota; kingdom Metazoa; phylum Chordata; class Actinopteri; order Beryciformes; family Berycidae; genus Centroberyx; species Centroberyx gerrardi. The sequence continues at coordinate 19,247,844 of NC_136002.1, read as the reverse complement.
AGGGCAACAGTAAACATGTTTTCCCCCCACAAATGATGCAATCCTCCTCTGGGCCAATCAAATATGTCCCCTTGTTTTGATTTGTAATTATAGCGTGCCCCCCCCCCCTCGGGCTAATCAGAGTAATTTTGAAAATGGCAAAAAAAAAGGTGGTGACATGCATAATTTTCCCCAAGTTTTATGATCAGCAGTGTGAGATCTCGCGTTCGACGTGCGGACGAGCGAACAAATGGATGGAGACTGATTCACAGCAGGATGAACAGGAGGGTAAAAGCAGGCAGAGAGAAGGATCCATGATAAATCTACATTTCTCATTACTTGTTATGTCACCAGGTGTGGCTGCTTGTTGATACATGTTCAAATGTGTGTTGGCTTTTAATAAACTGTGTGTGCACGTGCGGGGTGTGTGCAAATGCATGGGTGCATGTGTTTGTGTGCGCACTGTTTTCAGGTGTGTTTGTGTGTGAGTGTGTGAGTGTGTGTGTGTGTGTGTGTGTGTGTTGTGTGCAGCCAGCCGGCAGCCAGATTGCTATTTCCCCCTTCTGCCCCTATAGAAAGGCCTGGGTATTCTCTGGATGAGGGTGTGATGTACAATTGAAGGGCAGGATTGAAACTGATTACCTTGTTAACTCCTGGCACTCACTGGCAGCTTGAAATAGACCTGAGCGCCAGGGCCTGATTTGCAAATGAATTACCTCTCGCCCGGCCCTCCCCTTCCCTCCCCTCCGTTCCCCCATCTTCCTCCCTCTCTCTTGTCCTTTTTCTTTTTTGTCCATTCGGTGCCAAGATCATCTTTTTATATTGTGCCATGACAGATGCTGTGCCGGGCCGCCATTGTTCCTCATCAGTTTTTCTGGGGCCGCGAGGAGAGCCAAAAGATTTCCACATGTGATTTTAACACAAGCACTCCCCCCCCCCCTGCTGCTGTATAGCCCAGTGCTTTATTCTTTGTGTACCACTGCTGCAATCTACAGAGTTTTGGAGCAGGCGGAAATGTTGGGGAGCGTCATTGTCTCCGTCTCAATAACGGAGAGGTATTTCTCTGATTAGGAAAGGTTCTAATTGGGAGGTATGAAAAGGACCGCCGGCTATTGAAGAAACCGCGGGGAAATTGATTGCTCTCCGTGTCTCCCTTTTGCTCTTTCTTTCTCTGTCTTTGTCCCTCTACCCCTCTATGTTACACACTAAAAAAGAAGTCAATTTTCTTTAAAACTTGGCCCCGGGGTTCAATTCCCTCCGGCGCTGAGTTGGTGTGGATAGGCTGGGAAGAGGGAGATGCAGGGAGTCCGTGGGGAGACACGCTTGTTCTATGATGTTTTATGTGTGTTTGAGTATGTGTGTGTGTGTGTGTGTGTGTGTGTGTGTGGTTAGGAGGTACTGCTAATGAAGTAGCCATGAAAGTTCTCATTTGTATGTCAGGAAATAAACAGTTCCCTGAAAGACCTATCTTATTTTTAGGTGATGATGATGATGGTGATGATGTGATCCCGAAGCTTCTCTTCTGTCATGGGAGCGATGATCTTGCTAAGTTATTACACATCCTTTTTTTGGCCTTTAATCCCTCTCCTCTCCTCTCCTCTGCTCTCCTCTTCTCTCCTCTCCTCTCCTCCTCTCCTCTCCTGTTAATGTGTCTAACTGTTAATATGTCTTATGATATAAGCATCATCTGACACTATTAAGTGCTGCTCCCCAAGTGCTTTTTGCACTTGCACTTGTCCTGCATGCGCTTGTGTGTTGTCCATGTGCCAGATATGGGCCAGATATGAACAGGTGTGTGTGTGTGTGTGTGTGTGTGTGTGTGTGTGTGTGTGTGTATCACATTGGGAGGTGGTGTGGCAGAGAGGCCAGCCATAAATCAACCTCTTCTTTCTTATTCCTCCTTTTCTGACTTTTTTATTGACTGCACTTAACCCTCCCTTGGAGAAACATAAAGTGCTGAATTTGTTAGCCCCACTTTTAATGGACTGCTTTTCTCTACCATTTTGGGATTATGCTAAAGTAGAGCCCCCTCCAGTGGGAAGGGGGGCAGCTTGTGTACCCGTGAGTGTGTGTGGGTGTGTGTGCATGCATGCCCAATGCGTGTGTGGGTGTGTGTGCGTGTGCATGCATGCCCAATTATATAGAACGCATATGAGGGCAAGTCTGTATTTTGTTCCCTCTGCTGTGTTCTGTATGGAAGAGTGACAGCCCCTGACTTACCCCTGCATTATCCCATGCTGAGAGAGAGTGTGTGCATGTGCGTGTGTGTGTGTGTGTGTGTGTGTCTCCCCCTAACCCACCTCTTAGCTGTATAAAACCCTGAGAGGTAGCTCTGATAGTACACACACAAGAATACAATTTCAATTTCAATTGGCAGCCCTGTTAAAAAGGAGCTATGGAGATGGCAATCAGGCCTGGGGGAAAGCCGAGCTGCCTGCTTTATTATGCTTGTGTGTGTGTGTGTGTGTGTGTGTGTGTGTGTGTGTGTGTGTGTCTATCCCCATCCCTCGACTGCTTAATATCAGGCTTTTACCTTCTATTAGTTAAACAGGCAGATGTCACTGATGTGGACTGCGTATTAGTACATTGTGTGTTTTATTTGTACGTGTGTGTGTGTGTGTGTGTGTGTGTGTGTGTGAGTACGCATGCTTTGGCTGGATAGGCCTCCCCCATCACGATGACTCTTTAATAAATATGCCTGCCATTCTATCAGCAGTCAAACAACATATGAATGCTCAATGACACGCTTGACAAGGCATGCGAGTGTGGAAAAACGGGCGCGTACACACACACACACACACACACACACACACACACACACTTCTGAGTGATGTCTCTTTCACAGCGCAGCAATGTCCCCTCTTCCTTTTGCTGCTCCTCTTCTCTACTCTTCTCCTCTATCTCTGACTGATATCAGGTTGAGGGCTAAGAGGCTGGTGAAGGCCAAGAGGTATTTTCAGCACCTGCAGCACACCGGGACAACAAGATAGGCCCAAAAAAAAAAATGTTTCTAAATGGTGCCAAAAAGGTTGTTTTGGCTTGTAAACCTTTCTACACTGAACTATCCTCATGTGATCCTACACAACTCAGTTTTAGAATGTAAGGCGTCATGACCCCCCTGCTTTTTAAGAACATATAAGAAACACATATAAAAACACTCCACTACTATTCTGAAATGATGGCGGTGACTGAACATTGAGGATTTGAGTGGGGTTTGCGCCTAGGCAACAAACTAATAATTCAGTATATAAGATAAGTTGAATCGTTAATGATCTTTGTGGGGAAATTGGGTCATTGTAGCAGTAAAGAATAATATATAAATAAGAATATAATACATACTACACATTAAATGTAATACAACAAATAGAACATTTTGAAGGTAAAGATACAGTTTCTTCACCATGCCAGTGCTAATAAGTTTTGCGATATTGACTATTGACAGATTTACAGTTTACCAGATGTTTGCAGTTTACAGATCAGCACATTTCCAGCATATAGGATATAGGATGTGCAAGAAATGTGTTCAAATGTGCAAATGCTCCTCCTCCTCAACACCTTCTGGTTCATTGTTTTTTAGAACTAAAAAAAACCCATAGCAGACAATGGTTTAATATGGAACCATTACAGAACCACAAACAACCACTGGTGTTTCTCTTTTGAACTGCTGGTGTCTTCTCGTCCGAATTGTTATATTGAGTGATATTCCACCATAGTTTCACACAGTGATGGAGCTAAAGGGTTAATAAATTAAGGATTAATCATTGTTGTGTCCAAGGTTAATCCCTTTACCCCCCCCCCACCCATCACCCCACCCCCACCCCCTCCTCCCTCCTAGTAGAGGACAGTTAATTGGTTAAACTCACAACTAGTTGACAGTTAAATGGGTTAATATGACCAGTAGATTGGAGCTAAAGGCTAAGCATGCCGGGTATTACGGGACTGAAACTTGCCAGCAGTGGACAGTGAAAGGGTTAAACCTTACACACACAGGACAGCAGGCCTGAGAGGTAATGCATGGCTGATGAGTGCTGGGCTAATGGGCAGCTCTGTTAGCTGAAAATCAAATGACTGCCTCTGCATTTTAAGTCCCTCTGTCGCCTCCATTGACTGACTAAAGATATTCATCTCCGCCGTGTCAAGAGGGGGGGCGGATTCGAGTGAAGAGAGGAAGAGAAAGAAAAAGGGAGAGGGGGCGCGGGAGGGGAAGGGAGGGGAAGGGAGGGGAGGGGAGGGGAGGGCGCTTCAGAAGAACCTGAAGACCTAATGCAATTATTAGAAACTTGACCACAAATGACAACTCATCTGGCGCTGGGTCTGTAATTAATTGTCTGCTAGCAGGAGCACGGGGGTTTGGGAGGGTGAGAGTCGGGGGGTGGGGTGGTAGCGGGGAGGGGTGGGGTGGGGGGCTGGGTTGAATGGGAGACAGCAAATGACAGGTGAGGAGAGACACAGGCAAGGAGATGAGGTAAGATAAAGCAACAGCATAGGATCCTCGTTAGAGTGCAAGAGACGGACCGGGGTTTAGACAGAGTGAAACCGAACATGCAGTGTAGTGACTGAGAGAGGGAGAGAGAATGCATGGGTGAGAGGAGAGAAAAGGTATGCGAGTGGAGAGAATGAAAGAAGGTTTTTGGAGAGATGAAGAGGATGAGGGGAGAAGAAGAAGAGAAGAGAGAGCTGGACCGAGAAAGCAGAGCTGTGCAGGCAGTGTGATGGATCCAGCAACCATGTTAAATTGGTCAGTATTGACCTTGCCAGGGCTCCGTTTAACACTCACGCTTGTTTGTCCACTTTTACTTAATTGACCTCAGATAACTAATTACCATTTTCTGGAACAACAGCACATTACTCTCTCTCTGTCTCTTCCCCCCTCTCGCTCTCTCTCTCTCCCTCTCCCTCCTCCCCCCTCCCCTAGTGTCTGGCTTCACTCTCTTCTCTCTCTGCCATTCTCTGTCTGGCTCTCTCTTTCTTTCATTTTCTGGCTAGTGGCTGTTTCTTACCTGTGCTTTTGTTTTTGTTTTTTTCATCATCATCAGGTCAGGTGATTTGGACATTTATGCTGTATAGGCCAAGCTCATCTCCAATGCTGCTGTTTGTATTCCTCAAAACATAGGCAACTGTCTGATTTTAATGAGTTTAATGACCTGTATGTGTATGTGTGTGTGTGTATACGTGTGTACATGTTTGTAATATATATATAAAAATGGATCCTAGTTTAGCTCTAGTGCTCACGGGGGACATTTCTATTGAAAACTGAAATTTTCTCTTCTTTTTTCCCCACTCTACTTTCTTTTTCCACCTCTCTCTCCCTCTCTGCCATCTTTGTCTCTTCATCAGTCTTGCCTCTGTCTGATTCCTCCTCTTTTTGTCTCTCTGCATCTCCATTTCCTTCTTTCCATCTCTCCATTTCATCCCTCCCTCCCTCCCTCCCTCCCTCCCCTGTGTGCCAGTCCTGTAATGTGCTCCTATGGTTGTAGTGAGCAGGCCACAGTGTCTCTGAGGCCTTGTGCTACACCACCATTACTATCTGGCCTGCCTCCACTACAAATTGGATGAACAGGCACTGACACATTTTCAATATTATTACATTAAACCAAGTGGATTTTGATTGATAACCTAATATTGGCCTAATGCAAAACATCAATCATGGCAAGTATATTAATTATTTAATATTGCGGCCTAATTCAGAAATCGATGCGACTGCTGCCTCTGCGTTGAAGGCACAGAGAGCGGAGGGAGGGATGGAGGGAAGAGAGAGATAAGGAGAGAAGGAAAGCTCAGTCCCTGAAGACCTCAGGAGATTATATGATGTTTTGAAAAGAGATGAGGATGTAAAATGGTGTGTGTGTGTGTGTGTGTGTGTGTGTGTGTCAGCTGTAGAGTGTCTAATGGATAGAGCGATCCCCTCGGCCCTGGAGTGGACAACACTGGACAGCGTGCTATTGATGAAGTCATGACAAGTGATGAGAAGCGGAGAGAGAGGGACATTAAATGCAAGTGAAGAGGTTGATAAAGGTTGGATCACAAAATAAAAGGAAAAAGATGTGGCAATAAAAGGAGCGAGAGGGGAGAGGGAAAGAAAAAAGCAAAGGGAAATGAGTGAAGAAAGAGTGGAGGAGGAGGGATCGGGCGCTCCGTCTCCCCTGTGTTAGATTGTTTCTCACTAATTGCGCTTCATTAGCGGATTACACACACTGTCACCACGGTAACAAATGTCTTGCTGTCTGGTTGCCGGGCGCCCGTCATGTATAATGAATGTGGCGGGGTGTTTGTCAGAATGTAATGTAATTACAGCTAGATGAAGTTTGCCTTAAGTGGTTGACTCGTCTGCATGCGGCTCACTGACTGAGCATGGAATAAACAAGCCCACATGCTTTCTCCATGAGTTTTTTCTTTTTCCTTTTTTTCCCTTCCATTCCAGTTATTTCATTCTGTTGTTTTTGTTTTGTTTTACTTTTGTCAATATTTCTGTTAAGCATATCTCTCGTTCCTTTTCCCCCCTCTCAGAAAGCGATGATGATGTGGGAGTGGCTTGGGTTCGTGGGCACATCGGGTTCGGGACTTGCTTGTGTCGAAGGACAGAGACGGATGAACTGGAAGAATGAACGGATGGATGGATGGAGGGAGGAAGGGAGGGAAGGAGGGAGGGGGTTGGATGGATTAGACAGTGTGTAATTTTAGAGATGGTGTAGATTTACACTGTGATGCTGCTGGCTGCATTAGCAACTGAAGCCTGTCGATAAGCCTTCTTCCCTCCCCGTATACACACACACACACACACACACACACACACAAACACGCGCACAGTGGAATGCCGTGGCCAGGGTGGAGTTGTCAGTAATGGGGGCCAGAGTTGGGGGGGTTGGGATGGGGGAAGGGGGCTGTTTGTGTTCTCTTGATCTTTTGATTTCCACTGCTGCAAATTTGAAATGTGCCAAAATTGCATCTATTATTTACTGCCAATTTGCTCTTTTAAACCGACTGTTTTTTCCCCCACACTTCCTCCCCTCTCCATTCTGCGGCTGCTACCCTGATAATCATACACACATTTTTTATTAATTCACAAATAATAAGCTCCCAGTTCTTTCTCTGTAGTTGGAAATTATTATTATTACGGCCAGCAGTGTGGCGACAATATTAGTTAACCCCTGTCTGGTGTAGAGAAATGCACACACACACACACACACACACACACACACACACACACAGTAACGGCCCCTCAGTCTGAAAGGTTAACCATTAGGACAATTCTCCTTTGTCTGTTTTCTTTCTTTTTGATTAACCAAAGCCTGTTTGATGTTATCAAGATCAATTTCTCTCACACACGTTCCCATCCTGCTCACTAGCTAATTGAGAGATGGTATGATGATGAGTACGATATGACAATTGCTTTACTTTAGCTCGTCCGGAGTAGCAACAGGTAATGAGTCAATTAAATGTGTTGAAATGTTCAGAAATTAGTTTAGAGATGTTCTGAAAATATACTTTAATTGACTTTGTTCTTCTCTGCATGATCTGGATGGCATAGATTACGATGCGCTATCCTATACACTCTGTGTGTGTGTGTGTGTGTGTGTGTGTATGGGTGGGCGTGTTTGTGTGTGGGCGGGCGTGCACGCATGCCACAGCGCGTGTGCACGTCTGCAAGAATGCTCTTTTTATTAAATGACGATTTGTGCCGGTGCTTTATTTACAGTGGGGGAAATGTGTTGTTGTGTTGCAGGGACGCCGGGAACATCAAAGGCAGATTAGAACATCTGGTAAGTTCTATCCCACCTCCCCACACACACACACACACACACACACACACACAGACTTTGATATCTGCATTCCTAATGAAACCTCCGGAATGGGAGCTGAATACCTGCAGCTAACAAGCGGAGAGAGAGAGCGAGAGAGAGGGAGATAGAGGGAGAGAGAAAAGAGAAAATGGGGATAGAGGGAGGGTAGTGTCTCCCCTAGGGCCTGGTCAGGCTTTCATATCACTGTTTCATTTATCCCCAATTCTGCCCGAGCACACGCACACACACACACACACACACAAACACACACACACACACACACGTTGTCCCTTCCGCTCTCCCGCATTTTCTGGTAGCCATGGATATTTGCAATGTTTTGAATTATTTTTTTCATGTGTGGATGAAGTGCGTGCGCATGCGTGTTTGTTTGCACATGTGAAGAAGACATCGAGATTTTCCCCACACAAACACCCTCCTGCACACTCGCTCCCACCCTCCGTCTCTCCCCCTTTCTCTTCCTCCTCCTCTCAGCATGGGGCCGATCCTCAGTCTGCTCCCATCCATGAATTCAGGGCCTTCTGGAAACACTCTCCTGGGACAGAGTGAAAATTTAATGGCCAACATTTCCAGGGTTTCTCCTGCTCCTTGCTTTAATACGGGGTCAGAGTGCCGTGCAACAAAGTGAAAAGGTTCTCTCTCCTCTTTTTGGGTGGGGAGGAATCGAGGTTCGATGTGCCCCGTATTCCAGGGGATGAATTATAGACAGGGGTCAGCGAGGGTCCCGGCTCTCTGTGGATGTCACATGCCCTCCCTCCCTTGCCTCCCTGCATACTAAACCGCTGTTCCCAGCACCCTACGCGAATGACTACCCCCCCCCCCCCAATGCGCTACGCAAATGACCCTGAATATGCCACGCAAATGATTGACCCCGAGATTCAAACATTTCTCAGTAACTCCCCACTCCAGCGAGTGTTTATGGCAGATCAGATAATGATGACCTCAGATTTCGGCAACCTCAAGTTCAGCCACGAAAATATTCCATAATATTCCTTTATTTATTGACTGTATTCTGTGGTTGGAGTTAGTGGGAAGGGACTTGCAGAGGAGTGGTGTCTTTTGTCTGCGCTTGGCTCGCTGTGTACATCGAAACTGGAGTAGCAGACCTAAAGCGTGTTCATAATTCCTCAGGATTCTTCTTAATCTAAAGAGTCTTGCCGTGCTTTGAGTGGTTAGGACAGGTGAGTTAGAGGGGTCGGGTCGGGGTGGGGTGGGTCGGGGTGGGGTGGGGGGTTCTGTTGGCCTAGTCTGGGTGTGGAGATGATGCGGATGTGAGGGGCCGGGAGGGTGATTGATGTACTACTCCATAAAAGGCGGTGTGAATTATTCAGGAGAGGATTACATGCATAAACAGCATTAATCAATACGTGTATTGGCATTTACATCTTGGCAAACATTAGGTAGCCCGTGTCTCATGTTAAGATGAGTCTTCCTCTTAAAGGCATATAGGGGAATGTGAGCTATAATTTACATAAGATATGTGTGACACCAGGACAAAATACAAAAAAAATAGCTCTGCAATTACTCTTATTTTGCAGCATAATACAGAAGTCACAAATGAGTGCACTGTTTATCATGTTCTCACACTTCTTACAAAGATATCTGGCTAAAGTCACCTTGAATTACAGTGTGTGTGTGTGTCACGTTCTCATTTTATACTAGTCAGCTTAGGTTATACAGTACAATAGTGTACCAATCCTCACAGGGATTGGTATGTGTGAGTTTATTTGTACTAATGTAAGGTTTCTTGGCAGGGGATAGTGCAGCCCGTGTTTGCATGTGTGTTTTGTATAGTTTTTTGCACTAAGTGGACCTATAGGGACAGATTATAAGGTGTTTGTGTTTTTTAGTAACTGCCGTGTCTTTAGAGTCCTCAGGATAGCTCAGGAGTTAAACAGCATCACACGCTTACACACACACACACACACACACACACACGGGTGCGCGTTTGTATGTTTACCGATGCATTTCCGTATATATATGTCTTGTGGAATTTGAATACCTGAATATTGAGTGTGTGAATTTATGGGTGTGTTTATGCTTATGGGGAGATTGCACCCCAGTCGTCAGCTGCCTGGGGAGTGGAAGACTCTGATTACGATTCGGGACAGAGAACAGTAAATAATGAAGCTTGTCTCCCTCTGAGGTGGGGGGGGGGGGGGGGTTATGTTGGAAATGTTGTTACCCCCTGTACCTCATGTACACACACACACACATCCCTGTAAATATCCCCCTCTAAACAGGCATTTATGACTCTCATTTGATGTACTACAGTTAAGAGTAGTGCATCAACCATATCCACACTCATCATGGTGTCCCAAAGCCATTCCCGTTCAGCCAGCCACCTCAAAGCTGCTCTCTCTCGATCAATCACTTTTTGTTTGGGCATTAATTGATTTTTTTTTTTTTCTTTGGCATACTGTTTATTTGCTGATATTAATTATAAATCGTAGACACTTGAAGTCAGTAACTGTTGAGTTGTTTACCCATAACACAAAAAATACAAAAAGATTTTTTTTTACTGTTGGGACAATCAACCTCTGTTCAAATTACTCTGGCGCTTGATTTCTCATGATGAATACTAACGTTTGCCTCCCCCTGTCAAGTTAACCATATGAGTGAGTGGCTGGTACAGTAATTAGGTGGGCAATTAAGACTTATGTGGTATGAGGTTTGTTTTATTGTTCACGTTAGTTTTGTTTTCTTATTTCGACTGATTGAATGAACGTGATCAGTAGGAATGAAGAGAGGACTGAAGTTAATTGCTCCCAGTGCTCTGCCTTAGTTTCTGCTTTTGCAGATGCACACACACAAACACTCGCATAAGTTTGAGTATGAGGATTCATCGCTCCGGGGGAAAGGGAGCTATAGAGAAAGAGGTGGCCTACAGCAGCTAATCAGTCCAGATGCATCGCCGCTTAAAGCGGAGTAGAAGAGAGCCAGCAGATCAGTCAATACATGAAGAATCAGCCTCATCAGGATTACTGGCTCAATCAGCAGCTGGAGCATGCACACTGCCTGGGGAGGGATGGGGGAAGACAGGGATAGAAGAAGAAGACGGGAGAGAGAGCTGTGTCTGGAGATGGGAGGCTGAACAGGACATGGTGGAGGTGGTGGTTTACAGGTCATTCCAGGGTTACAGGTTGGGTTGGGGTCATGTTTCAGGGCAAACTGAAATTACTGATCTGTGTTGTCAAGGGGGAATTTGCTTTGTTATGTGTTTTTGTGTTGGAGGGTTAGGGTGTTTGGAGTTGTCTGTGGAAGAATGATGTTTTTAAATTCATGATTTTATAACCAAATAGTTTTCTTGGAGTTGTCTGCAGTTGACCAGTATACAGCAGACCAGCACATAGAGGAGCTTTAGGCATATATCACGTCCCTGCCTCGTTTTGGGAAAACAAATGACAAGCACTGTAGATCACAATATTAAATGAGATTTTAAAATGCTGTCAGAACATTGTCAGATCAGTCTGCATATTGAAACTTTCTTGTATGGCATGAGGCTGTATCATTATTTCTCAACACTGCCTGCCATTAAGTGTTTCCGCTACAAAAGCTCAAATTAATCCATCTTTAGGCATGTTGTCTTCTGGCAGAGAGGTAGTGCAGTGACCCTGCTAAGCAGCCAGATTTCCTACCTACACATTTACTCCTACCTGACAGAATCTCCAGTTAACACTGTCAGCTGAATTACCATACCTGCCACACCTGACAATCTGCTGTCAGTAAAATGCATCATTTCATTTTTCAGTGTTGGGTAGCTGTCCCGTTACTGATGCTACAAGCTAATGTACTATTTTGAGCCTGTCGATATTCAGAGCATTGGTACTAGTGGACTATAAAGCCCTCTTCATACAGTATTACTATTACCCATGCACATTGGTAATTTCAGTGAGTCATACGATTACCACCGAAAATTAAAACAGTCCCCCAGTAAATATTTTTTACTGGAGGACTGTTTTAATTTTCATCAAATAGGAATTTACACAGCCACCAAAATGAAAAATTACAGATTTCTGGAATTCCGCAGATTCTTCACCAATTTTTTTGTACAAAAACCTGGTAAGTTGTAGCCAGACAGGCTTCAGTCTTAGCGATTTAGCACTTATGCAGTATAAGGAAATTTGTTTGTTTTCCCCCAGAAAGGGTCGTGATGCGTTACTGGTCTGCTGTATACATGGCACTCTTTAGGGACTCTGTTGATGTTGTGTGAGTGTCCCTTGGCGGGTTGAAGAGTTCAGTGAGGCAACTATCCTGGTTGACCTACTGACAGATAGGCACCAGCAGATGTAGGCAGGACGGCGCACACACACACACACGCACACGCACACACACACACACACATACACAGATATGTGAAGGAAGCAACATCACTGGATATGGCAATGAGTTGACATAGAGCAGTCTTCGTGTACGATACCGAAAGTTGAGGGTGGGAGGAGAGTTAAGAGCTGAGAATGATATATAATCTCTCCCTTCTTTTCTTTATCCTGCTTCTTTCCCTATCATCAGGCTTTAATTGTCTCATCAAACACTGTTTCTCTATCTCTCTCCCCGTCTCTCTCTCTCTGTATTTCTCTGTCTCTCTCTCTCTCCCTCCCTAATATGATTGTATAGGATAAAGAGGTGAAAACAGCTCAGAGAGAGAGAGAGAGAGTCGGGACAGATAAAGGGGAGGAGGAGGGGGGGCCGTGATAATCTGCAAACAGATTTCCATGCTTATTACACTAATGATTTCATCATATTTGATGTGGCGGCGGGGGTTGGGAGGAGGTGGAGGCATGGTGGTGGTGGTGGGGGGGTTTCTCTCATCTCGCCGGCGCGGCTAAATGATGGAGTAATTTGAGTGACCTCTGACTTGGGGCAGGCCCAAACGTAATTGCATGTCATTCTGGCATGTGGGGGGGGGGGGGGGGTTCCACAAAATACAAAGTACCCCCCGTCTTTCCCTCCTTCCTTGCATATCGTTTTTGTCTGTCTCCTTTTCCCATGTCTCCTTCACCACCTTGCTCCTCCATCTTGTTCCCCGTCTTGCCATGGCTTGCTGCTCGAGTGTTTCCAAAAAAAAAAAACACCCCCCAAACAAAAGAAAGATTGCATTAATTTTCAAATGATGATATTACATTAAGCGCGGAGGTCTCATATATCAAAACGTGAGAACTACTCCCTTACTGTATGCGCTTCATCTTAATGGTATCGCTGGATGTCAAGGGCATGGAGGAAATTAAATCGGAAAGTGCAGATAGACCAAAGAAGATATTATCTCTGGATGATTGCAGTTTTGATAGGTATTCCAGTGAATTTCATTTTCTCCGGATGGAGAGAAGATGAGTTAGCCTGCACATTTGCTCATTTTTCTTCTACATGATTTATGTGAGTTGAGTATAAAACTCTCTCCTTCTCCCCCCCCCCCCCTTTACCCCCACCCCCTCCCCCTTTATCGGGAACACGTACATGCATGCGCGCGCACACACACACACACATGCACGTAGGGTGGTAAATTAATGCCTTTGGATTCTATCTTGGCTGGGGCAGTTTGTGTGAGTGTGTGTCCATGTGTACTTGTGTATGGTTCCATGTGGGCAAAGCACAGTGTGTGGGCTTTTGTGTATTTGTGTGTACGTGTATGTTTTAGTGTTTGCGTGTGTGTGTGTGTGTGTGTGTGTGTGTGTGTGTGTGTGTGTGTGTGTGCGTGCCTGTATGCATGCGCGCGTGTGCGAGCGCGTGCGATAGCAGCAGAGCCATCAGCGGGAATGATTCCAGGGAGACGGGGGAGTGTCATTACTCAGACTTGTTTACATTCTAAATACGTAATGAAATCTTGTTGGTAATAATGACGGGAATAAAAGTTTGGAAAATTGTAAAAGTGGTGAAGTTTGAGAAATGAGCCCCGGCCCGTGAAATAGCATTTGGGGGCAGGAAACGACATTATTATGCAGTGCTCCTGCCTGCCTGAGACATGAAGATGAACTGCTGGCGGGCCATAAAATGCTGTTAGCCCTAGCCTGAAGTATGGCACATTGTAAAAGAGCCCTGATCCCATATTGCCATTATATATAAAAGTATAGCCATACACAACATTATTTTTCATATAAGATGAGCCCAGATACAGTGGCCCAGGCCCCCCACGTCCACACACTGATAGGCGGGATATTTTTTTTTCTCCATATAAAATATATAAATAAACATATTGCCATGGAACCCATCTCTGCCCTGATCTTATAGACCTCGATATTAAAAACAGAAATATTGCATTTTCTAGGGGCTCTGTTTTCCCCCGTCCTCTTTTGGGTATGGGATATGTGGGGGTGGGGGGGTGGGGGTAGGGGAACAGAGGAGATGCGGAGGAGGCCGGGTGGAAAGCAACAAATGAAAGAAAATGGAAACAGATGAAGACTTTAAAAATATAATGAGATGAATATTGAACATATCAGCTCAAGCACAGAGAGAGCTCATTGAGGTGGGCGCTGTGTGTGTGTGTGTGTGTGTGTGTGTGTGTGTGTGTGTGTGTGTGTGTGTGTGTGTGTGTGTGTATGTGCATGCTTCTCAGGTGCAGGGTGCTCCCACCTTTATAGTGAAACTGCCCAATCTGACAGAAAAGAGTAAGAGTTACACTGTTATAATCAAGACTCATATCAGATGGACGTGACATGACAAGCATGGATACTCCATTTCCCTCAAACTAGTTTTGTTTGTCAGATGAGTTTACCTATTAAGACCCTAATTTTTCTTTGATTTTTTTTTTTTAATCTTTATTGGATAGTCTGTAGTGGAGACAGGAAAGATGGGAGAGAGGGGGGTTGACATGTGACAAAGGTCCCATGTTAGATTTGAAGCCAGGATGTTGCGGGTTCGTGATATGCAGCACCTGAGCCATTAGGACTTAAGACCCTTGTTTATGTAAATCCTATACTTAAGTGTGTTTAAATTTGTACACATTGAGGGTCGGATCTAGTTGAATTAAAGCTCCACTCTTTTTTTTTTTTTTTTAGGAAATCTTTCAAAACTCTGAAAAACTCAAAGTCATCTGTATTTGTATTACTGAATAAATAAGGTCTCTCAAGTCTGTTTGTATCCCCAGAAGAGTTTGGAAGCTCGCAACTATTTTTAACACTTCACCATGTTAACAATTGTGCAAACCATCTTCTGAACTTTCAGAAGATGGTTCAGATTCCCTTTGCTTCAAACATAATTTTTTAGAATTCATGATTTTTCAGCAAATATCACTATAAGGGTCTTTTTGTTTCCCAAAAACTGCACTGCAGTAGTAGCTATATCAGCATTATTGAGTTATTGATATTTCATTTTTTCATGTATGAATCTACAGGCCAGTTAATAAAGTCCAGTAACCAACTAATTCGTTATTACGAAAAGGTCAGTGTCACTCAACATAGTGTATGCTAAAGTGTTAGCATGGAGCACCGGAGCAAATGATCTACCAGGGACACTTGGATGATTTTGGGATCTGTGTTCTCGTTACTTAACGGCTAAGTTGACCAACAGGCCAATCTCACAGAAACATGGTGTACCCCTTTAAGCCTTTGACGGCCTTAAACAATGATTTTTTTTCTATTTGATCTCCGTTTTCTCCTCTGTTTGTGCCATATTAGGTCTCATCTCCTGTTGAGTTGTGGAGTTGTAGTAGAGATGAGATGAGCTACAGTGGCCGCTGCTCCCCGGAGCTGCCCGGGGAGATGATGGCTTACTGTGTCTACCGACTCCAGAGCTCAACTAATCATCAGCAAGACCAGCAGTGTCTCTCTCTTTCTCTCTCTGTCTCTCTCTCTCTCTCTCCTCTCTCTGTCCTATCTATCTTCCTCTTCATTGCTCTTTTGTCCCACCCTCCCTCCCTTCGGCCTCTTCTTTACTTCCTCCTTTTTTTTTTTTTTCTTTTCTCATCTAAGCCGGTAGACTGACTGGAACTGAATATGGTTACGCCGATAGATTGAGTGGCTCGAAGTGAATGGTTACATCAAAATGAATGGATGGACGGAGCGAGACAGGGGAGGTCGAGTTAAAGTGATGGTGAGGCGTCGCTTAAAGTGGAGATTTCGCGAGCATGTACTATACGTCCGCCTGCATGTGTGTTAGTGTGTGCTGCCATTAAACCTCGCTCTTGTTCTTTTAAAAGGTCTAGGTTGCTATATGAATGTCTTGTGGCTCAACATCCTCTCTCCCTTCAGTACAGTCATTTCTCTCTATCTATTTCTCTGTTTTTCTCCCTTTCTGTCTGTCTCTCTTTCTCTGCAGCCATAAATTAACACTTGTTGTACTGTGGGTCGATAGAGGGAGTGAATTTTTTAGTGAGAAGCTGCTCTGACCATCTGACCGCCATCTGACCAGCGGTGGCCTGTCTGACCCCCTCTCTCTGCCTCTCTGTGTCTGGGCCTCCATTCACCATACTCTGCTCTGTCTGGTCAGCCTCAGGCCCTAATAGTCCCACGGACCAGAACGTGACCAGAAATAGATCGAATTTCCCGCACGCGGTACCTCGGTCTACACAGTGCGGCATTGTTTTTGCCAAGCCAAGTGAGCGTTATTTATTTTTCTAATGGGAAGTGTTTATTTTTGACTAATGGGAAAGACACTGGGCACTTAGGCTGAACCAAGCGTGTCTCAGTGCGTCTGTCATCGCTGTGGTGAGGTAAGTGAGCGAGCTGGAGGCCTACTGCGAGTGCGAGCCTACTGGATTTCCTCTCTCTTCTAGGGCAAGAGTTAGAGTGACTCAAAGGTAAATGATTAAAGTAGGGGGTGGGTGGTTGTGCTGGTAATAATAGCACTGCAGGTCCTTTTATGACAGACGTTTAAAATGGAGAGGGTTTCTAAAAGGGTGCTCCTCTACACTTAGGTGACAGGAGAGAGAAGAAAAAGAGATTGTGTATGTGGTTGATGTGAACATGTGCACTGCGCAGGCATAACCAGACATCATAAACACAAATATAGGCATTCAGACAGATGCACAACACGGCCTCCTGCCCTTGCCTATAGGTTCAGCCAAAAGCCCTTTGCTTATATTGTATAGATAATGTTCCTTATGAATGTGTGTTCTCTTTACAGACCGGCGGCCATTGAACTGCTCTTTTATGGAGGAGACTACTGATCTATTTGAATGGTTTAATGCAACAGTTTCTATTCAGCATGCGGAGTCAAGTATTGTCATTGTGTGTGTGTGTGTGTGTGTGTGTGTGTGTGTGTGTAGGCGCATGTGTGGCTCTGTCACACCTGTGTGAACAAGGCCACAGCAGCCGTCAATCATGTGCGATTTGATCGGTCGTCAGATGGCATCGTCCGTTTCAAATCCCCTCCACAACACACACACACACACACACACACCACCGTTACACAACATAAAAGTCTCTAACGTTTCTCCTCTTTCCAAATCCCTTCTCTCGGTGTCCCTCTATTTTTCTATCACCTGTCTTCTCCATCTCCTCCTTTCTGTCTTTGGTCCCCCCTTGTTCAATTTTCTCTTCCTCTCTTTTCTCATACCGTCATCTCTCACATTCCTTCCTCGCTTCTCTCTCCCTCTCTGCTGTATTTCCTGAGCTCTGAAGAAAACAAGAGTAACTTTCCATCTTGTCTTCCGTCCCCCTCTGCCTGTTTCCTCCTTCTCTCACTATGTGATAATCTGAAGCCTCTGTAAGGAAGGCAGAGCCCACTGCTCATCTCCGTTTCGCTTTTTTCCCCTTCTGTTTTTACTCCCCCTCTCTCTTTTTCTCTCTCTCTCTCTCTCCCCACACCCGGCCTTTCTCTTGGTCTCTCATGTTTGTTTGTGTGCGTTGGTTAGGCGCGGGTCTAATTGAGGGGCGAAGCCACTTCAGATGCAGCGGGCCCCTCTCTCCCAGTGGGGGGAACACAGATCTGCCTCTGGGGAGCACAATTAACGCCTTTTTATTGTTTACTAATGAATTACACACAGAGGAAGCATGCATGTGTGTGTGCATGAGAGAGAAAGAGAGCGAGAAAGAGTTTATAGGGATGAGAGAGCAGGCATAATTGTGCATGTGTGTGTATGTGCACTTGCATATGCGTGGGTTTTTTCCTGTATCTATCTTTATGTTTGCCTACTCGTAAGCTGACTTCTAAGTACCTTTTACATTACTTGTTATTGTAATTTGATATTAATTAGCCTGTTTCAGCCTTCATTTACTACTTTAGGCTGGGAGCCCAGTCTTTTCTTCATTTTTCTTTTTTCTGTCTTTATTTAAGAGCGGGCAGGAGGTAGTGTGTGTGTGTTTGTTCGTGTGTGTGTGTGTGTGTGGAGGCTGCGATATGGCCTGACACATGCCTTGAGGCCAATGTAAACAAATGCTAATGTAATTACTGAGGGAATGTCATAATAAACTGTAACTAAGATGATTGCAGAGCACACAATGATCAGGCTAGTTAAGCTGTGTGATGTGTTATTGCTCTAGATGACTGGTTACACCAAGACTGAATTCTGTGCTAATCACTGCTTCAAGAAGGGAAGGGGAAGTCTGTGTGTGTGTATGTGTGTGTGTGTGTGTGTGTGCTTGTGCATGTGTGTGTGTGTGTCTCGATGTGTGGGTGAAGGCCTGAAGTGTTCTTCCTCTCCTCTGGCATAATAGAGATTGGTAATTTCAGCTGTCTAGCAGTGCCAGTCAATGTGAATGTGATCCACTGTGTCACCTGCTACAGGGGATACACACACACACACACACACACACACACACACACACACACATCTATGTTGCATTAAGTGTGCAGCAGGCTGTGTCTGTGCGGCGCCTTGATGTGCGTTCCATCTAGGATACAGCGCCCTGACATCGCTACATTAAAGGGGGTCATTATATTTCCCTGACTGCCACCGAAAAGTGACATTTTTACAAAGTGACAAGTTTACAGTTTGATAAATCAGATTTTTGCTGTGGGTGGGGTGGGGGGTTGGGAGAAGGAACGGTGGGAGGAAGAGCTGGGGTGTCTGTGGAGGAGGAGGAGGAGGAGGGAGGGAGGGAGCGCTGCCTGTCAGCGACGCCCCGGCCCTGTCGTCTAAATGATCCTCCCAGGCAGCGCATTCAGATACCATCCCCATTAGCATTTAATTTCTCTCTAATCCTACACACAGCCTCCGCCGCTGCATGGTAACAAGGGCCGCCGCGCCACGGCAGCGCCGGAAAAACCTCCGAGAGCAATCTGCGCCGCGCTCGCCTTTTATAGCGCCGCGCCCCGTCGTAGCCATCATTCTTCCTTGACAATTAAGACCCTCAAATCTAATAGCAGAGATATTGGAATTACAGCGAGGCCCTTTTGAGGGCATGTCAGGAAAAAGGGCTGTGCCTCCCAATACAGCTGTCAAAGCACGAGGCCCTCCCCCCCCGTTCCCGCCCGCTAAGCGTTTCTGATGCATACACACACACACACACACACACACACGCACACACATGATGGGAAGGGGAATATGTTGAGTCTTTAGCTGTGATCTCGGTAAAATGTGCTCTCTGTGCTCTCTGTGCCCTCTCATCCAACTCTCCAAAGACTTGTTACAGCAGCTTTTGTTTTCTCTCTTCTCTTTTCCCTCTTTTCTCTCTCTCTCTGTCTTTGTCTCTGTCTCTAAATTTCTCTTCATCTCTTCCTCATTGATTCTCCCTGGTGTGTCAGAGATGTAGTTGCTTTCTATTTCTCCCCAGCTGTTTTTTTTTTTTTTTTTTTTTTATAGCCAACTACACTAGTAGCTGGGTGAAGTTGTCCCTAGGTGCTCCGCGAGGACAGTTTAAGGGATTCTTCTCTCTAATGGTTACAGTTAAGATTTGGATGAGGAAAACGTATTTCAGCCTAAGGGACGGAGCAGGGTTTGAGCTAAAATACAGTAGATGGAGTCGTGTCGATGTGGAGGCCGTCTGCCCCGTGGTGAACTGTGCGTTGTCGTGTTGGGCAGCAGGGTGGCCTAGTGAGGGGCTGGATTCAAGTATCTGCCCTGCTTTAAGTGTCCTAGGGCAAAACACTGCACCCCTACCAGCTCCAAGGATGCTGTTCTGTAGCTGACCCTGACCTCTGACCTCCCTGTGGAAGGGGGGGAAAGCAGAATGAGAATTTCCCTACAAGAATCAATACACACATTATTATTTTTTATTATCTAATCTTCTTCCTCTCACTCTCTCTCTCTCTCTCTCTCTCTCTCTCTCTCTCTCTCTCTCTCTCTAGACTCCAGCAGAACAGGCCAAGGCTCGGATGCATATGGTCCTTCAGGCTGCAGGTAGGTGGCTGATCTCTCTCTCTTTCGTTCTCTCCCTCTCTCTCTCACCCACACACCGACTCACGGCACCACACCCACACACACACACACACACACACACACACACTCTCTCTCCTGCTTTCCACTTGGAGTGCTTCTGGGCCCATATTCAGTGCAGCTTAATTTCAAACACTCCTTCCAGTACATAAGTCATAGATGTCACCATGCACGCGGTGTATATATTCCAGTGTGTATTCGAGGGGTAGAGTTGGGAGCCAGATGTGACAGGCAGAGATTGACTGTGGAGAGAGATGTCTTCATGTTTACAGTCACACACACACGCACACACACACACACATACGCGGCCTAGCACTTCAGAACAGGGCTCTAATTTCACCACAGGAAATATATGAAAGAGCCTGGCAGCTATACATCATCTATAAAGCGCCCAACAGCCACACACTTACCTCAGATCGGGCCTGTTCAGCTCTACTGTAGGCCCAAGCACCATGTTGCAAACCTCTCCTGTGATTTCACTGTGACTTTAACTTTCAGATTGTCTCTTCCACTTCCAGTGTGTGAAGCTCATCATAATGTCGGTTGACTTTTCATGGGATATGTGTGGGAAATTTAGATTTTTTTTTTTTTTTTTTTTTTTTTTTTTGGTAAATTGACAATTTAAATTCCATTTTACTGTCAGTTGAGTAAAATGAAAATGTTGCCTTGGTCCATTATGTTTTCTAACATACATCAGACACTCCAACCCCCCCCCCCCCCCCCCCTCCCACCTCCACCTCTAGGCTAATGTGGTACTAATGGTGGTGAGGCATCATAAAACTGAGTATGTGGCTTTGGTGCAGACACAGGCCCAGGGCCAGATGCAGGACTAGAGGAGAGGGTTTAATGCACCGGACCTGTCTCTGGTTTCTCTCTCTCTTCTAGAGGCTTCCAATAGAACAGGTTTATGGCCCAGTCAAAGACTATCTTCACCAGAGAGCCTGGGCTGGCCTTTGTCAGGCCTTGAGGTGCCCATGGTCATATCATTCATATTGACCTACAGTAAAATGCAAATGGATTTCAGATCCTAACCTGACATGCCGGATGAAGCAGTTTAGTTTTGTTTTGCTGTGTTTCTGTCACCATCTTTTTTTGCCGCCTTTCCTCTGTTTTATGACTGACTGTACTGACAGTCTTCGCACTGTGTTCATTCATGTGTATTTGTGTATGTATGTATATATGTGTGTGTGTATGTGTGGCGGTGGGGGGTGGAGTGTAACTGTGAATTATTGTGACTATTAGGAACATCTGTTGTCTCCAATCCTTTGACCCTGTGGCCACTAAATGGCTGGCTAATTGATGGCAAGGCCATCACATGCCAGGTGAAGACAACACAGTCCAATCTCCAACCTCTTGCATCTCTTTCTATTTGTTCTCTCCATTTTCTCTTATTTCCTGTTTTCCCTCCACCCCCCCATCCTCTCTCTCTCTCTCTCTCTCTCTCTCTCTCTCTCTCATTCTCCCCCTTCCTGTCTTTGTTCCAGAGTTGTTAGCGGACAGAGGGAGATAGGGATGGAAAGAGGGAGGGATGGAGGGCGAGAAGGAAGCAGCAGATGTTGGGAGGTTGTGTGAATGTTAATGTCCTGACGTAGCCGTGGAGCTTAAGCCGGCGCCTCCTCCTCCTCCTCCTCCTCCTCCTCCTCCTCCTCCTCCTTCCCTCCATTCCTCTCTGAGCGCCCGCCAGGCTTTCTCTCCCGGGGTCTCCTGACATCCTTAAAGCCCGCGGCTCTCCTCTCCTCTCCTCTCCTCTCCTCCACCTCTTTCTCCCACCCCCTCCCTCCCTCGCTCCCTCCCTCGCTCCCTTTGTCCATCTATGGACTCTCTCTAGTCAGTAGAGAGCAGATCATCCCATGGCTAAAGCGGCTCAGGCCTTTGTGTTGGGGGGCTCTGTGGACCTGTAATGAGCCCCCTTGGCTGGCCCGCTGGCCTGCTTAGCGCTCACTGGGGGCTTGGAGTGTGTGTGTGTGTGTGTGTGTGCGTGTGTGTGTGTGTGTGTGTGTGTGTGTGTGTGTGTGTGGGAGTGAGTGTATGAGGGGTGGGATGGGGAGGGGAGGGGGGCAACACTGGCCCCCAATGAAAGAGTTGGATGGATATGTTTATGGGTCACTTCCTGCTTGGCCTACATATCAAACACACACACACACACACACACACACACACACTGCACCCCCATATTTCCAAGATAAGCCCACTTATTAATTTAATCGATACTAAAATTAGTTCTTGCAATTCAACTTTTTTAAATGCCATTAATAGGATCATTCTTGTGTACACAACATTATTAATAACAGCAACATTGTTAATATTTTAATAATAATTAAGTTCCAAAATTATGACCTAATCATGATAGTATTACATCATTCTTGTTGTGTGTTCTCAGATGTTTGGCCTACCAACACAACCGTTACTGTCATAGAAAATCACATAGTTATGACAGTTATTTTCAGAACGGGTGTGTTTCTGCACTCTGTGTTCAACATATTGGGAACATTCATTCATTCATTCATTATTTCATTTTATTTTTACCCACTTATTCCTGTTCAAGGTGCCAGCATGCACTGGGCGGATGGCAGGGAAACACCCTGGGCAGGTTGCCAGTCCATCACAGGACATATTAGGAACACCTATAAATGAGTTGCACCCTCTTTTGCACAAACAATGTCTCAATTGTTTCAAGGCTTAAAATTCCTCCTTTTACCTCACCTCCTTTTCTTCATCTACTTCTCTCCTCCATGGCTGCATTTAATAGGTGACATTAATAAGGAATCGTAGCTTTCAGCTGGATTCACCTGGTCAGCCTATTTCATGGAAACACATACACACACACACACACACTCACATACACATACACATATGGATGGTTACAAACATAGCATTCCTCTCACTTTCACAAACCAAGCACTCACACACACCCATGGATGACGACCATGACACACTTGCACATATATTTCGCTCTTTTCCTTTCAACTTCTTGCTTGGTTCTTGGTTCTTTTCAGAGCGGTGTCCGTTTCCAGTCAAATAAGCCTTTGCAGCGGGCCTCTCCTTATCCACACATCAATAGGGAGTGTTTGCAGAACACCCACTAAGGACCCGAGGGCCAAGGGTCATCAAAACCTCCGTCCTCTCCCTATTTGAACCTTTGACAGCAGCAAAACAAACAGTCCTTAAGATCTCATCAGAGGCTTGAACTTGGCAAGGGCTCACTGCTCTGAATTAACTTCCTCTATTGGCCTGTCTAGATTTAACACCTGGCTGGAGTCGGTGGGGAGACATTTTCTAGTTTGGATTACTTACTCATGTCATTTTAACAGTGTTTAACAACTCATTAGTTAAAGCTGCACACTTCATCAAAAACATATCAATATTGACTGCTGCAGTTTCCAGGATGCAATTTTTTTTCTGTCTCTGAAACAGCTTCCAAAACAAGGTTTTCTGGTGCTGCACAGATTCCCTGGCCTACAAATCAAGGAGCATATTGGAGTTATGTTTTCACTATTAAACATTTGCATCTCATTTTCTCTCCCCAAACAATTTTTTAACATTTTTGATTTTTGAGTTTGGAAAATAGATGTGGAAAAAGCTATGTCCACATGTCTTGCAATTCACATTACAATTGTAATATTCAGCAAAAATAATGACAAATTAGATTTTCTGTGCCAGTATTCTGTTATAAAAATATAAATAGGCCATAATATAATTTGCTACAAGTTTAATAATATAATATCAGCTGCCTCAGCAAAATGTAGGCCACAATAATATATTTTCATCAAAGCATGATAAAATAATTTTGAATCCAATACTAGTATGTATAATACAGGTGCAAAATTCTGATTTGTCTGTCCAGCCAATTTGTCTGTCAGTAGTTTTTATGTGATGGCATGAAAAAAGCCGAACATTTCCTGGTGCTGGTGACTCAAACTCAGGTTTCAAAGAGAAATTTTGATGGCAAAATACTCAAAATAATGCTTTAATAGCAAACTTAATTACTTCCACATCAATTTGTACTGAAGTTAACACTTTATCACAATTTACAATGGCCAGCAATATTTGTGTAAATGATTAAGCCAATACGGAAATTTCGGCAAATATTGACATTATCAATGTCTCAATATACTGTATCTGTTTGGCTCCATTTTTTTGACTCTGCCTTTCCTGTAAGTTTCTGATTGTGCATGTTGGTTCATCAGCACAACTCTAAGTGTGTATGTATATGTGTCTCTCTTGTGTGTGTCTCTATGTGTTTCTGTGTGTGTGTTTGTGTGTCCGTCCTCAGCGCTCTCTGACTGAGTGACAGAGGTGGCACAGAGAGGGGCGTGGCCTGGCCAGCTTAGCAGTATCATGCGATAGGACTAATTCTTCCACAGTAAATACGGGGTATTAGGGTTCTCTGTCGCAGCAGGGGTCCTGAAGAACCCCCCCCACACACACACACACACACACACACACAAACACACACCACCACTCTTTCCCAGATCTCTCCCACTCTCCCCTGCTTTCCCCCTTCTCCCTTGTGCTTCCAGTTCCCGCTCTCCCTCCCAGCCCCCCCAGCCCACCCCCTTAGGCCCTGACAGATGTGTGGTGAACAGACCACATACATGGAGGGTGTCACCTTACCCCCTTTGGAACTAAAGGGCTAATGCGCCACGTTTAGGAGGCTGCCGCCCTTTGTTCTGCCGGGGTAAGAGGTGACGGGGACGGGGAGACTGAGACGAAGGCCTAGTTCTTTACATGGCCTAAGTCTCCCTCTTTATTTCCCTGGCTTCTCTGCAGATTTCCCTCTCTCTGTGATGTTTTTCCTTCTTTCTCTCTCTCCCAGTTTTCTTTCCCCCCCTCTTTTTTTTTATCATCATTGTCCTAATATTTAACAATCATCGTTGGAATGCTGTGCAGGATTTCTTTGTCAGTGCATTATAATGATTTAGAAAATTCATCACAAGGCGAGGATTTCTGACGTGCCGTGTTGTTTATTATTTTTACACATTATTTATCCCCAGCATATCGCAGTCGCTCTGAACATAGCAGCAGTGTTTTGTGTGACACGACGGAGATGATTGTCTTGAACCCCAGCCAGACGCAACCTCCGTCTCAAAGGTGATTTTCTCTGTGCAACACAGGGGAAACCCCGAGTAATAACGCTAACTATCAGTTCTCTTGACTAATGTGTTATCATGACAACAGCAGCACGCCACTTGCCTGTGAGCAGTTTGAACTGAAGAGCAGGTATTGCTGTAATGAGGAGAGGGGGGTTTCTCTAATGCTCAACATTTGTACCCAGAAGATGGTAAACAGCTTTTCTGAAATAGACGGTGAAAGAATAAAATTTGTTTTGGATGTTAGTTGCCTAGGTTCATGGAATCCTATTTCTTTTGATTTATCATTGTTTTGTCTTGCAAAACACAGTAATCTTCACCAACAACATGAGTTTTCTGATGTATCCAAGGTTCAGTCAGAGCTCAGAAAGAGCAGAAACAGGGGCCGGAAGTAAAACGGCTAATCATAACTCACGTAGCTTAGTGAGTAAAACAGCCTGGTCCATAGAGAAGACATTTGCTAATGTTTACCCTGCAGCTGTTTTTAAAAGCAGGATGAGCCTCAAGTTAGCAAATTAGCCAAGATGCTTTAAGGTTAGCTGCGTTGTCAGAATTTTAGTTGGATGCTCATTTTGGTTTCACTAGTGCAGTGCCTGTTCGCACCGCTGCTGCACAGAGCGCTGTTCGCTTGTTTATTCAAAGTTTATTAATATTGAACGTGTCGTGTGTCCAAATTGCACCAAATCCGACACTGCACGTCCTTGGGTCCCCAGCAATACACCCACCAAGTGTGAAGTCGATCGGACGAACGGTTCTCGAGATATGCGACAGACACACAGACAGACAGACAGACAGACAGAGATTCCCGACGGACACACAGACAGAGATTCCTTGCTTTATAGTATGATTTTGAATCAGTTGTAATTATGAAATATTCAAGCATCTAGCCAGAATTTTAACTTTTTTTTTTAGCTTGCACCATGTTCAGCAAATAAACAAAACAATTGCACAACAACGACAAAAGAAATCCCCCTTGCGCCTGTGCTGGAATGCGTCTCCTGTTGTCCTTGGGGAGGATAATGGCAGAGGGGTGTCCTGTAATTTAGTCTCTGTAACCATTGATCAGCTGGATTTATGTGCCATTACCTCACTGTTCCAGTCAACAGTCGTAATTATGCCTCACAGAGAGAGAGAGAGAGACAGAGAGAGAGAGAGAGAGAGCACTGGGCCTCCAGTTACACAGGGCCCAAATACCTGAATAAGCTTTTATCAAACAGCCCCTGCCACTCACTTAAAGAGTAATAGATTGACACTGGGGGCAGATTGACTGATCTACAGATGAGAGGGGTGGATGGATGGAAGGGTTTGTAGAGTTCAGTTGGAGAGCCATACCTGCTAGCAGGAGCCCTATGCCTCCAGCTGCTGCTCTGACCCACTCAAAAGACAGCTGCTCATACTGTATAAAGCATCCGAGATGAAGAAAGTAGATGCTGCACCTACAAGCGGCTTTTATTTATTTCAATAAGCAACTAGCTTTCCAGTTTAAAGGTGTTTGTCAATGGTAAGGCGGGCTGACTGACTTACTGACTGCACGGATCAGAGGTTTATGTACAATTGATTTTTGGTTTGTTTTATGGGTATAATAAACACGGGCTCTGCTACACCCTGTCTTTCTCTGTGCTGTAGTAAGCTTCTGACCCCCCCCCCCACCCCCCACCCCCACCTCCAATGCAAGACCTATTGTTGAAGGATGCATTGCAGAGACAATTCCTTAAATTTGAATATTGTTTTTTCTATAATAAGGGGCTGAATTATTATATTCGATGCATGACGTAGTATATTTTGCTGCTAGGTCTCCATCTGCATCATACATGTTTTTATGTTTGTGACAAGGCAACCGTATAGGCAAACCGTCTTTCAGCTTCCCTTAATTTGAATGATATGTTGTCATTTTTCTGAGAATGAAGATCTTGGGTGTAAAAGTCATAGTTAAATTAGTCGACAACTTTAGTTGGCCTTGCTTTTGGGAACATTGTACGCTAGAGAGACGATGTCAGCCACTTAGAGGAGAGTGTGTGTGTGTGTGTGTGTGTCTACACACGTGCATGTTTGTGTGTGAGAGAGATAGATGGGGAAGGCTTTGTTTTTCTTCTGTTGGCAGATTTCAAACAGCATCTGGTGAGCTCTTGAAAAAGAACGTTATGAGTATGTTCAAGTCCAAACTGAATCATTTCTGCGCCCTCCTTCCTCCTCCCTCCTTTTTCTCTCCTCCTTGTTGTCAGTGTTTGGAGACACATGGTGATATCTTTCTCTCCCTCCTCCTTCCCTCCTTCCCTCCCTGCCTCTCTCTCTCTCTCTCTCTCTCTCTCTCTCCTCTCAACATGTACACATTTCCATAACAGAAAAAGAATATTTTTAATTTGCTGCTTTCCATAATTTTGCAACATATGGTATAAACGATTTTGATGCAAATGTATGTGCTAATTATTTGCAGACGAGCCTTAAACAGGCCAGCCATTGAAGTGGAATGAAAGCAAATTTGCAATCACCTTAAATTTTGCTAACCATTTACTGTTAAGTAAACTTTGCTAAGTAATTTAATTACCTTGGACCGCTGGCAGGCGCTCGGGGCTTTTTGGGAGGGGGTGGAGAGGGAGGCTGAATGCAGAGAATGCAGAGCGAGAGAGAGAGAGAGAGGAGAGGGAGGGAGAAAGGATGGTGTAGGCTGCTAAAAAGAAGAGAGGAGTATTATTGAATACTCACCATGTGGAAGATATTGCTGGACAGGTTTTGAAGCTTATATGTGGCACCTTTTTGAGGGGAATGGGGAGGGGGGGAAAGGATGAGAATCTTTTAGCAGGCTGTCCTATGAGTAGTAGGACATCATCTGGTTTCGGGACAGGACCGTCCTTTATCTTTTCTGTGTCTGTGTGTGTGAGTGTAAGCTGCACAGGGGTTTAACGGATGTAGCTGTCCCATTGGCCCTGGAGTGGACAAAAATGGATAGCAGGAAAGCACAGACCTACGCGTGTGTGTGTGTGTGTGTGTGTGTGTGTGCAGTGCATTCCTGCCCACATCATTTCTAATAATTTCTCCTCTCTCACCATGGCTGCTGAATTATGGCTAAAATTGTAACATAATTTCCCTAATGTTGTGATCGTAATTATTAATCATGATTATTGGTCTCAATGAATTTGGGAACAACACTGTTCAGTGTTCCTGTTCCTGTTCTCGATGTGTGTAGCAGGGAGAGGATGAGGATCATAACGTTCTTCTTCAAGAGCAACCTTGGCCTTCATACACTCGTCACACTGGATTCTTATGATGATTCTGGAGGTGATTGAATTGATTGGTTGTATTAGGTGCAGCAACAACTCTATGGCAAAGTTTAACGTCATCTGGTTTCTAACTGAAATATGCTCTAATGACAGATGATGTGTTTTTGCTGACTAGAACGATTTTGTGGACAGATTCGCCTCTGTCATCAGTGGGTTTATCCATTTTTACCTGATGTTTGTACAGATGAAATGCCAGTTTGTCATTCAGTTTTGCTAGTTGAAGTTCAAGTGCCAGGTTACTCATTTCTCCTCCTAGCTCCGCTGTTTGCGCTGCATCCGCGCATGAGCGAGTCACGGGGAACGGCGGATGTAAATAGAGTCAAATGCGATGTATGCTGTGCCCTCGACACCTGTGATTGGTTGCGGCGCTCAATGCGGATAGCGGAGGAATGCTTGATTTGATAATACAGTGGGTGTTCTAAATGAAACTAAATCAAATTAAAGGTTTACATGTTGCTGAATTCTACAATTACGGATTGTGGAAAGCAAAATTTGCAAAATACAATTATAGGCGATTAATTGCGCAGCTCTAGTTAAGGCTGTGTTGGATGTTATTATGGCCAGCAGTTAGAGGTATGGAGAAAAAGGCGGGCACCCCATGCAGTTCTGCAGCCTCCCTGCCGGACTGCATCAACAGGCTACAGACACACTGGTTAGCTTGCTTGATGCTGCTGCTTTTTGATGCTTTACATGATCAAGAAAAATATCTGACTTTGCGCTCGCTTTTTTTCATCCTCGTCAGCTTCAGTGGTGTGTGTGGGTGCATGTGTACGTATGTATTTGTGTGTGTATCTAGGTAAATAGAGTATATGTGTGTGTGTGGGTGTGTTAATGTTATGAGTTTAGCAGCCTGTATAACAAGCTCACCCACCGATTTCAATTAGAAATGTAACTGTTAAAGCAGTTTGCATGTATGGGGCTGTCTTCTGTTTTGCTATCATATATATAATGGACTGTCATTTCAAAGGAGCAAATATTTCTCCCAAATGCTTTTTTTTTTTTCTCTTTCTCATCAATCTGGCCTCCTCTAGTAGTAAAGTTGAAACAGCTTCTCCCCTCCTTTCACACCAGCTCGGCTCCACAGACACACACACAGGAAGGCGAGGGCTGGGAAGGAATTGAAGTAATAAAAACCCCTTTGTTTTAGTTTGTATTGGACCATTCATCATCACTTTATTTAATACGAGGCTGTAATTGTGCCATCCCCTACCATCGCTAATGGCTGTGTTCGCCTGTGTTTGCTTTGTTGATGGAAATGAATGAAATTAGGATAAACAACCGCCGAGTCGCGTGTAATCAAGCCCTGATTAATGGAGCAGCGTTTCAGCGCCGTTTCTCATTCCACAACACCTGATATCTTTCCCATAAACAAATTGTGTTTGTCTAAATGAAGAAATTAAATGACGCATTTGATGAGTTTATGATTGACCCGGTCCGGCTCGTGGCTCATTACTCTCTGTCTGTTGGGGCCAAGAGGTATGTGACTAATGCTCTGTCACGTCCCGCACGAGGATTTATCACCACCACTGATTAATGACAGCCAAACAGCATTTTAATAATTTTATGATTGTGGTTTCTGGCAGCCAGAGAGAGAGAGAGGGAGAGAGAGAGAAAGAGAAAGTAAGACAGAGAGCAGGGAGGGGGCTGTGTGTGGAGGGAGAGGGTCCAGCATATAAAGAGAGAGAAAGAGAGAGAGAGCGACAGAAAGTGTTCATCCCAGATTAAATGTTTTATGCCCTTGCAGGCTGAGCAGACGGAGGCATGATTATGCGGCGCATGAACATCCCCATGAATCTTCCTCCCGCACTTGAAAAGTATTTCATACACACGTTTAATGAATTTCCCCCCCCTCATTATTGCATTAACTTTTTTCCGCTGGAAAACAACAAATTGGCAACAAATCTGTGTAGAAGACCTCAGCAGTGAGCGACTGCTGCCCCCGGGGGGTCAAGGTGGAGAGGGGAGGGGGGCTGATGTGCGGGTTAGGAAAGGGTAGGGGTGCAAATGTGGTGTGTTGATACAGAAGATGTGTTGATACAAGCTGACATATAGAGCAGATACCAATAAAATGAACTGACTTGATCTGATGGACTCGCTTTTCCGAGTTCAGCGTGTGTGGAAGCGGGTGCTTTAGGTGGTGTGTAACACACAGAATGAGAAATGAGAACATTGTCATGGGTATTAATGTTTAAGTCCTGACTCATGTATTCAGCACAGCCTTAACTCCCACATTATCAGCCATCCCGCTCTTCATTTGCTTCCCTGCGGTCCGTTATTCACTTCCTTCTCCTGTTGACTGCCTTGGTGTTGCCCGGTACTCTGATATCCAATCATAGATGTAAGAATGGACACACACACACACACACACACACACACACACTTGTTGTTTCTTTTGTTCTTATTATCTTTGTTTTAATATCTGGTTTTATGTTCTTTGTTTTCTGTCCAGCTCCTTGTGTCACTTGTCTTGACATTAAAGGGGAATAGCTCTCAATTTAAGAAGTCACAGGACAGTCCAATTGTTATTTATAAAACTGAACAAATCTATTCTCTCCCAAAGCTGGAAACCACAGAACCAATACTGCCATGTCATACCAATAAAAGCCTTATGCGACTTCATTGATAATGGGTAGGGAACTGACTTGTGATACGTGTAGTCTGAAACTTCAAAATGACCTTGATATTATTGCACCAGTGTCGGCTCCAAACCAGAAATTCTCTCTGTTACCTTTTCCATCTTTTGCATCTTTCTCACAGCACAAGATGCAGACATCAGGAACCAAATTCACATCAGTCAGTCATCAGTTGCTTAACCCCTATATTCCAGTGCACGATCCAACTGATTATCAAATTGATACAAATCGAATTGACAATTCAATTATTGTGAACATTTAACATTAATTTTCACATAGCCTTACTGGAATTTTTGTTGAACTCCCACATTCCTTCCCTGCATTCAACAAAATGATCTGATTGGCGATCTCCCCCCTACTGCACACACTCCCCATTTATGTGCAGCCTTGCCTTCTCCTAGATTGCAGTTGATGCTGACAAGAGTAGTCAATCTCTGACAAACTACTTTATCAGTGTGATCGCCCGATCACTAATCCGATCACTGATTGAAATGATGCATTTCTTTGATTACAGTATGCCAAATGGCGCTCTCTCACCTCGTATTGAGAGATGCTCCCTCGCCCGATATTACAGTCTTGCTCATGTGTGTGTTAGCTTTGCAACGGCAGTGGCTGATCAATTTGTGGGGAAAAAAAGAAAATATTGACTGATCTAGAAAAACAGTTTTGCGTAAAAGGTGTGGAATTTATTACGTTTTGGTCAAAGCTAATATGTTACCCAATATGTTATGATACTGAAAGCTAACCTGCCAGAGCGTAACAATATGGCTGTGGATTTATTGTGGATTTATTCTTCTTGACAATACATTGGTGAATGATGTGGTTATCCTGATTATTCCAGGACTGTAGTAACTTCAACTACAGTAACACAGCTAGCAAGGCGCTGTGGGACTGTACAGCATCTCTACTTGTTTTCACCTATGGAGCTTTACAGTAGCATGACATCACAGTTTAAGAAGTGTGTGTGTGTGTGGGGTCTCCTCTCTTGTCTCTGTCCATAGGAAAGCGTCCCAACTGTCCTAAGGCACAAGAATAACATATTTCAAATCTGGAATTCAACATATTTTTTAACATCCCAATAATCTGAATGGTAGTAACGTGGCCTTCTACCACAAGGCTGTGTGTGTTCGTGCGTGTGTGTTTGGGACCATGGGAGTGAAGAGTTAAATTCTACATGCCAAGTTACATACTGCACCGCATTGAGTCCAATCATTTTGAACAGCATGTGTTTTATTCCTGCCACCCCGACAACCTTTCAAAGTGATTGTTAGTTTGAATTAGATTAGTGTGGGTCATTTTTCCCTCTAACTCAGAGACACAGGAATAAACGCAGCATGGTTGATAAACATTTAGACACCTGTCGTCTCCAATCTCACGTTCCAGGCCTCAGGAACAGATGGAAGCCATGAGTTGTTTCAAACTTCTAATGGAGTCCTAATTTCGTACAGATTGTACTGTTACACACACACACACACGCACACACACCTTATTGTTTCTATGTTCTCTCTCCTCTCATGTGCTTCTGTCTCTCCCTCTCCTCTCTCTCTCTCTCTCTCTCTCTCTCTCTCTCTCTCTCTCTCTCTCTCTCTCTCTCTCTCTCTCTCCCTCCCTCCCTATATTGGCTGTGTTCCCACGCGGTCACCTCTTCCCAACACATAGTATTTTCTCACTGCTCTAATTACGTCCGGACCTTCTTTTCACTCGCTCGTTCTCCTTCCTCCTCTTCCCTCACCATCTCCACCGCTTCTTTCATCTGCCACCTATGCTTCTATCCTCCCTTTTTCATCCCTCCCTGTCTCCATACCTCCACCTCCCCTCCTCCGTTCTCCTCTCTCCATCCCTCCGTCCCTTTCGTCTTGCGGTCTTGGCGTTGTGTGCGCTCTCCAGAGTCAGACATAACAACTCAAACAGCTCTCCTCTGTGTGCCGCGGGGGGCTGATGACAGCGACATCCACCTACGCTCATTCAGATGGATGGCACTGCCACATCGTTTACAGCAGGGCCACACACACACACACACACACACTCTACTCATTTCACCCAACTTGTTCATTTGTCCAAGATGCTCCACCCAACACTTCTCCTTTCTTCCTCTCTCCCTCTCTGTCCCTTCCCCAGCCCAAACCCAGTGGTTCCCATAGAGGAGTGAAGAGAAATAAACAGTTAATTAATCCTCCATTGGCTCAATGTTGCATATTTCTGCCTAATTAGTCAGCCAGGCAATAAGGGGCCTCGGGGTACCGGCTCCTCCCGACCGGGGCCCCGTCTCCAGAACAGAACTCCAGCCGCGTGTTTAAGGAGAAATAAATATCAGAAATTACATTGCTCCTCTTTCATCTCCTCTCGCTGAGAAGAAGGAATTGCTGTGGGAGAATTAATGTTCATTTAATTTCCCTTCTCTCTTCTGCTCATATATTTGCATTCTTCAGGTATTTCTCGTCTCACCACGTCTCCCTCACTCGCTCTCTCTCTCTCTCTCTCTCACATACACACACATTGAACAGGGCCTTTCTCCTAGCTACTACATCTGCAAGACATATGTTCAGTATATGTATGTCTGTGTTATAGAATTACATTGGTGTCTATGCACCATGAATTAGTGTGTGTTAGGTTAAAAGAAAGATGTGCTGGCCTGTGTCTGCTGATGGTGAAAGTATGTTTGTCTGATGTCCTGAACATTATCCCTTGTTTCTAAAAGGTGATCTGTCTTTCTCAGTTTGACTCATGTCTGCTCAGAGCCAGTGGACAGAGCCAAAGCCAATCCACTGGCTCCACTGCAGAAATTGGTGCGGTCAGATCTTTTCATACCTAGTATAAACCTACATTTGCATTTCACTGTGCTTCACTGAGAAAGTTTAAAATGTGGACATGATTAGCAATCTAGGCTCCACAGGTGGCCTGTGCCTGCATGGGCCTTTTATGAGGACAGTATTGCTGCTGTTTAATTTGGTGTTATTAAACTTGCCATCTGTAATAAGTTAATAATAATAAGTGTATTTATATAGCACCAGTCATACATAGAATGCAACTCAAAGTGCTTTACATAAAAAAGATTGATTAAAACCATAAATGGATACAGTAAATGGATAAAAACCATTACATTACATTAAAATGACATTAAAATGTCAAAATCCAAAATAGTCCAGCATAGGAATGACGCTCTATTTAGGCCAAAATATTGATTTGATGCATCCCTAATGGTAAGTAAAGCTGTGTACTGGGAAGACATTATTCCCAGTGAGATTTAGAGCTTCTTGAGGACATATGTAGACGTACACCGGTAGGGGGATGCATGTTGGGAAGGTGACAGACATGGGTATATCTCGCTGGCATCACCTATCATTATTGTCTGTGGAAATACACACTGTTGAACGTGCTGATAAAATGCTGAGCTCTATCTTGCACTGCCATCACCAGTACTCCTAGCCTCTGGGGTGCTGGTGACCCTGACTGTGTGTGTGTGTGTGTGTGTGAGGGAGAGGGAGAGAGAGAGAGCACATGTATGTCATCTATGTGCGACTCGATCTATCCGAGATGAGGTGTGCTGCAGCGGTGAATTAGACGTGTAATGTCGGTTCTAATAGTGATAAACCTTCAAATCCCCTTTCTCCTCTCTTTCTGTGTTTAAACCAGACAGGGATTTTGGTTTTTACGGAACCGGGCAGGACCTTTCGACCTCTAGCTGATAAGAGTATACGCACCTACAAAGGATTACGGGACATTTGATTACTCCTGCGACTAATCCGCTAATAGTGAGAAACAGATGAGTGGGAAGAGCGCAGGATGGAGACACAGTAACAAGGGGATCCTCGATTGTGACAAAATGTATGTTGGAGGAGTACAGGCGGGTGGGGGGGGGGGATCTCCAGATGAGGACTAATCGGTGGGATCAGCCGCAGTGAATAGGCTAGTCGTTATTCTGAATTGGCCAGGACATGTGGTTATATGATAGTGAGAGAGGGTTTAAATCCCTCAGCCGGCGTTGTTGGGCCTTCTATACAAGCTGGCTTTTCTCCACACACACACACACACACACACACACACACACACACAGTGAGAGAGCACGGATGAGCATTGATGATAAATGTATAATCCCCACACACACACACGCACACACACACCATTAAACCCAGTGGATTACAGCTTGGGGAATTACGGCAGGGATTTCTGTTGCCTCTCTCACTCTTCTTTCTGTCTCGCTCTCTCCTTTCCTTTCTCTTCCTCCTCCTCTCCTTTCACTGCCCTCGCTTGTCAACAGCCCCACTTGGCCCGGGCTGCCAATCCAAAGCTTTGATGAGGCAGTGTCAGCTATTTGTTTGGCCAAGCACAAATGGATCTCTGAATAGAGAGAGTGAGAAAGAGAGAGAGAGACAGAGAAAGAGAGAGAGGGAGGGAGAGAGAGAGAGAGAGAGAAAGAAAAGCTGAAGGAGAGGGAGAATGGCCATTCTGGCATGTGAGAATGGGGAAGGCAATATATATTGAGAAATAATCTGCCACCTTCCTCCTCTCCTCCTTTCTGTTCTCTCTCTCTCTCACAGAAAGTCTCTCTTTCTCTGTCTCTCTCTCTCCATTCTTAACTGTGTCTCTCGCTCTTTATCTCTTAAACACAGACTGTGCCAGTGTCGGCTTGCAGCTGATTACCGGTGTAATCACTCACATTTTAGATGATCTGATAGGAGAAAAGGCCTCCAAATCATCTTAACACCCCCCTGATTCCCCCAAACTCCTTCTCCAGAAGACGGGGGCCAACAAAAACTACTTTATTTTTGTCCTCAATATTTTCTTTCTTAAACAGTAGGCCAGAAAATTTCCTCAGAAAGGCCCAGTTAGAACAATGCTTTGGTAAGCCCATTCTGCCAATATCCGCCGCTTATGTCAGTGTAATGTAAGCCTTGGATTTGCTACTATAAGTAGATTTTGGGCACAATGTAAGTACAAGTGGAGTTGATGCAGCTAACTTTGTACTAAGTGGCAGCTTGCTGTACAGTTAATGTCTGTGTGCATCAGTGAGGGTTGGTGTCTGACTGTTGAGGCCTAGCACAGTAACAGACACC
Source organism: Centroberyx gerrardi (assembly GCF_048128805.1). Classification (NCBI taxonomy): domain Eukaryota; kingdom Metazoa; phylum Chordata; class Actinopteri; order Beryciformes; family Berycidae; genus Centroberyx; species Centroberyx gerrardi. Next base: position 19,211,761 of record NC_136002.1, on the reverse strand, counting down.
TGTGTACAACTGCAAGGATGACTGCAGGTAGTTTTGCTGATCGGTGTGTGTGTGTGTGTGTGTGTGTGTGTTTGCTGGGGCTGGGTATAAGTTGGAAACAATCCTGGTTTCGATACTGATACCAAACAATACTTGCTGTTTGTTTTTTTTTTTTGTTTTTTTATAAAGCCATCTATTTGCTTCTGGAAATGAACATGTCAGAAATATTTCCTTAAATGGTCTTTACCTGTTTAGGTTTAGGTGAAATTGCCACCTCTTTGTAACAATTATGTTACGATTATAAAAAAGATTTAACAGTGAAACCATCTGTTGTTGAGAAGCCGCACTGGCCTGGAGTTGATAATGCTTGGGTGGACATATACTTTGGATAATCAAAATTTGAAGGGTCTCCCACCGCCGTGGTGCTGTCTGGCATGGCTGGGTCATCACAGCCATAGTGTCCAGTGGTTAAAAGTGGAGGAAGCTAGTAGTCTAGGGTTGGTAGACAGGGCTGGAGTGGCCCTTTGCTTGAATTTTAATTGAGTTCAAGTCACGTTAACAAAGAGAAAAGTCTGGCCATGAGAAACTAAGGTATGTTAATGTTTTAGTGTCGGCTAACACTGCGCCATCTGAAGCAAGCATGTAGATGACTGTGATTGGGACTTTTGGTCATATTTGTTGTGTTTTGCTTCGCTAGTCAGTAACCGCATATCCGACCGCTTCTTTCTTAGCATTGTGGGAAAAATTGTTCCCAGCTGAAAAATGGTGTGCCAGTGTTTGCTGTTATGAGTTGGATCTTCTCTTCCTCTCTGAATATTCATCTGAGTATTCATAAATGTGTTAACGTTGTGGCTTTACTACTCACAAGCCGAATACAACAACACTGACAGTGATTGGCTGTGAGAGGAGTAACAGCAAAATGGAATTATCTTTTTTTTGGACTTTAAAGTGTCAAATTTTGGCACCAAACATCCTAATTTTTCAGTGATCGATCGTATCAATGTGATTTAGTCAGTTTTCTACAAAGCATCAAATTTCGATACCGAGCCTTAGTATTTAACGTTATGTGTGAATGTATGTTTGCGTGTGTGTTGCAGCTTGGGAACTGCTAATTACCCATGAAGGGGTCCCCTAGCAGCAGGCTGGGAGCCCTCAGGGGCCAGTGGTGGGGTTGGAGGGGGCGGGGGAAACAGATTACGGGGGTCTCGGGGCACCAATAGAGGGCCAGATGAACCAGCAGGGGCCCCTATCCTTTATTCATCCCCCCAGTGGACCCCTCCACAGGTCCTGGGTGTGAGGCCTGCTCACATCAGGGCAGGACTGCATGAAAAAAGTTGAATTTTTTTTAGACCTAATAGTTAAATTAGTTGTTAAAATTGAGGAACTGAAGTACTATGGTAGGCACATTGAGGTGGTGAGGATGATTTGGCATTGACCCTAACAAGGCTGAAGTCGGCTAATGTAGGCAGATATTGTCACTTTCAGTCTATTGCATCTTCACCAAGTTCATTTTTGTATAATACAGTACAACCTAGGCCAATTCACACTACAAGAGGTGTGTGTTTGCTTGCATAAAGTGTATGCATTATATACGTACTGTACTTAGGCTATGTGGTATTAATGAGATGTGCGTGTGTGTGTGAGTGTGTGTGTGTCTAAGGGTGATAATCCTGTCTCCCGTCTGCAGAGCCCCCGTGAGAGCCCGCTAAGCCACTTCATTCACTTTGATCCAGTTTTGGGGGGCAGTTTAATTTCCCATAATGCCGTTGATCAATGATTTCCTTTCAGCGCTGATGTAATTAGTGGTTTTAAGCCAGTTTTGCGCTCCTATCTGACTGTGTTGTAGGGGGGCTGGAATTTATTATTGAGGAGCTTAAAGGAAAGATCGATATAGGCTCGCGCCTGTATAGAGGGCCATATGAACATATGAACACAACAAGGGCAGTATGTGTGTGTGTGTGCACAGCCATTGTAGGGACTAAGAAACACAAAACCCATCCAGTAACACTGTGTCTCCTTTTCCCCCAACCTACCAGTTGGTGCTGTTTGGATAACTATGAAAATTAACAATCGCGACAATTAAAATCTCAGCCTAAACAATTCCAGCTATAATGCATAATTCATCAAATGAATATATAGACCTAGTATTGTCTTATTAGGAGAGGGTTGTTTTATGAATTAAGTTGATTAAATGGTAAGCTTGAGCAGGGTGGCCTGATTGGAAACGGTCGAGTGATTAATACAAGCCATCGTTGGTATCTGCTATCCTCATCGATGTTCAAGTGCTATTACCTCCGCAGTGCAAACGAGTTAAACCTTAATTTCATACCCACATCACAGACTTCTCAGCCAGTGAGGAGAATTAAAGCCAAGCCACACTGCTTGCAACATCACTGTATCTCATTTTGCCTGTTCAACACACTGTAGTGGAATTGATATCGGCTGGTGTCAGAGGTTGACATGGTGTCTGTCTACGGATTATGATGCAACAGGGGGAAAACATGACTGAAATGTCTGATTATTAATGTTAATGATAACTCTAAATTTAGCTTCTCATTTTTTAGAGTTACATTTAAGTAATGTTTCCTGTGTGCTACTATTTGTCAAGAGAAGTGAGGAGAATGTGGCTGCCGGCACACTGTTAGACACACACACACGTGCCCAAACAGTTTCTTGGTGCACTTTAAAGCCAATATGCATGTTTGTTCTTTAAAGTCTTGTCCAGTGTGAATTACAGAGCTGTCTAACACTTGAGACAACTCCCAGAGCCCCTCACCTGTCATTTGGTGGGTCGGGTCAACCTCCCCTCCACTCTATTACAAAGTCAAAGGCCATTGACTAAATACAGGCCTATGTGTACTTAGAGCATTTTGCGCAGGTAGGCTCAGATTAAGCTGATGGCATAATTCAATGAAGGTATCTAACTGGAAGCAGAGCGACCTAGCATTAAGTATGTGTGTCTAAATTGTTTACATTTTTGCCAGAGTTTGAATAAATGGCCAACATAATCAGATAAGCCACAGTTTGAAAAGTGAACTAATGCTGAGTTTAGGAGGCTAAGCTAGACCATCCGCTTCAGTGTTTTTAATTAGATATTCATCACTGAGTTGGTTTGCAAAAAAAGTTACCACCCGTCTTCAATTTGTTGGAGATTAATTTATTTACTTTCAATTTTGTGGATATGGTTTAGAAGCTAACATCCGACCATTTAGCATATTTAAATTTAACATAAAAACAATGTTAAGCTCTACTAAGACTTCAATTTAAAAACCATAATGTGAACAAAATGAGTGCATATGTTTCGACTGAATTTTTACACTGTAGTGAATGTGGCACAGGTTGGTTTTATCTCTGCTGATGCTGATGCAAAGTCATGTGTAGCAAAAATGAGAGTGATTTTTTTTTTTTGTAATATTGCAAGAAAGATGGTGTTACATAATTTCAGTCTTCTCTTTGTACAGAATGTGCTTCTATCTAGCTTTCTGCCTCCACATGAGTGTACATTTGGGCTCATGATGTTAAGTCCAAAACTGCCTTTATGAACAAAAAAGAAATATTTCTCTAACAAATTCAGCGAGGGGTCATTCCAGTTCTATTTGCAGCAGTCCTTGTGTGGACCTTGTGAGAGATGCAGATATATACAAAACTTGAGGCATAATTCTCTGAAACACAATGCCTTAGCTTGGACATTTCTGTCCCCTCTTGACACTTTCCTGACAGTGACCTTGTGGTCATTACTGACCAGCAGCCTTCTCTCTCATTTACCTGTGTTCCTTTTGAACTAAACCCAACCTGCAGGGCCTGCACGCTTGTGTGGAAGGCCAGAGCCTGAAATTACCACCAGACCCTCTGCCAAAGCCCGACTAGGTAGTCATTACCAGAAAAGCCTCCGAGTTTTTTTACCCTTTTGAAGTGTGTCAGTACTTAGAGACATAACAATGCTAGTGGCCCTTTAACCTTGTCGGGCTCTTCTGCTGTGTGTGTGCGCGGACTTCTCTGTTTCCATTTGGCTGACTGATCTTTAAAGTTGCTCACTGATCTGGTTACAGCCAGGGGATGCGGCACAGCATTGAGTAGTTTCAAATGGAACCAAACTAAGCCTATATGCAAACAAAACCCAGAGAATTAGGGGAACTAAGCTGCCCTGCTCACAGTAACTCCTCAGCCAATGCTGAACCGCAGAAAAGGAGAGAGTGAAAGAGAGAGGGAGGGAGAGAATGAGTGAGGCTCTCTGAATTCTCATGAAGGGCCTGTTCTTTTAATTGTGTTGAACAAAACAACAGGGGCTAAGTAATGGGGTTTTAAAGCGAAGCACATTTGGATAGATTGTGTAACGCCCTGTGTGGGTGTGAGGCGGGGAGCAGAGAGGAGAGAGAGAGAGAGACGCAGGGGCCGAGTGGGCGGTATTGTGTGGCGAGAACAAAAGGCGAAAGTTGGCAAACGGAGGCACCCATCGAAAAGCCTGGAACCAAACTGGCCGGCTAATTACTGACATGCATTGTCAAGGAGGAGGAAACACAACAAAACCAGGATAAAGATTAATTTTATACCTCATCCTCCTCACTCTCAGACACACAGAAACAAATCCTGTAAATTGAAAAAAAAAAAAAAAAAAAAAAAAAAAGAAAAAGGCGAGGGAAGAGGATAGAAGTAGAAGGGATCAGAAGGATAGAGCTATGGGAGTGTAACGGTACAATGCAATGCTAGCAAGGCTTCCTTTATTCTGTCAATCCCCCCTTTCAGACAAACACATACGCTTGTCTTTACCTTTCTCCTCTGTCTCCACTCAGACTCCCTAAGAAAAGCGAGAGATCGGGGAGAGGGATGTTCGTGAGACGCACAGGGAAGATGTATAGGCCTGGGCTGGACTTGAAGTTGCTGCCGCTGTTTGTCTGTTGATATTTTCAGGCTAGGTGTAAAAGAAACGCAGGCTGATACGGTCAAATGCCAAAGTTTGGAGAGATGGCCAGAACACCAGAGAAGGTGCAATAAGGAAAGGCCGAGCGCATGATTTTGAGTGGGTTGTAATGCAGCGGTGTCCTGTAGGAAAATTCACAGAGAGAGATGGAGAGAGGTGGAGAGAGGGAAACTGGGAGCTGGAGCTAGGATTATTATTGTTGGTGTTTTCTTTCTAGTTGTGGAGAGAGTGCTAACATCTCCTGACATGTTTGCTCTGTGTCCAGCTCTTTCAAACTTTGTTCTGCCATTTTTTTTCTTTCTTCTCTCCTTTTTTTTCTATTACTCTCTTCTATTTTGACGAGTGTTTCGAAAATCGCTTGTCATCCCCAAACTATGGCAGGCCGGTTTTTTTTTCTCTTTTCCTTCCTCTTTTTTTTTTTCTTTTTTAACCATGGAGGCTTCATGAGCGTACGCCGGCGATTTGGAGATGAAAGGGATGAAATCATCCCGATTCCTGCCCTGCCACTGAGCCGCTCAAACTCCCTGACAAAGCTGTCAGACTCCATTTTGGCTCCAACTGCCAGAGTAAACTTGCTCTGCCATTTACAATCAACAAGAGGCAGCGCAAAGTCCCGCTCCAGCCCGTGTCAAACCCCTCCGACTGCTCCCCCTTTTCAGAGGCTTTAAAGCACACTCTCTCCCCTTCGCTTTCTCTTTCTTTATTTTTCTCTCTGTCTCTCTCTCTTTACATCTCTTGCTCTCTCTCTTGCCCCTTATCTTTCTCTTTATCTCTCTCTCTCTGTCTCTGGTGTGTATCTTGCTGTATATACTCTTATCCATTTACTGCTTAGAAAGAAACTCTTAGATAGAGATAGAGTTGTTTATAGCTGTAGCACATGGACGTAAGGCATGTGCGCTGACAAACACACACGTACCGCACATACACAGTTTTGATTTGGGAATTGTTTACATTTGGTCCTATTTTCATGGTGTTTAACAAATCAGCTGTAGTTTTTAACTATCTGCCAGCCTACAGCCATAGAGTATTCCCATGATTTCTGATGGTCTGCTGCTGTATGGACGGCCTCCACCATTACAGCTTCACAGTTTTTTAAAGGATAATTCCATTTTGAACCTGGGCCTTATTTTCTTAGTTTTTGCCATCATAACTATTGGTTTCATCACTTACTTCACTCTAGATCTTGATGTAGCTTCAGTTTGCCAGGAGCGCTGCTGTCCAATACACAGAGGGCCAACGCAATCTCCAACAGTTGAACACAAAAAGTGATTAAAACACGTCCTTTCAACACAATAACACGCACACTGCAGTTACACATGTCTTTATAATTTAACAATTATTACGACATTTCAGTTATAATAGTCCATTTGATGTTTTTTCTAGCGTTACTCACACACTTCCTTGTTTACTTTGCTTGCTACTGGTCTTCTGCTGCATTCAGGTCATATTGAAGAAAGCAAAAGAACTGGATTTTGTTGCTCCAGCTTGAAAGTATTGATTGCATTAGTCTGAGTATAACTAATAATTTAGATTTTATTACCTTGGACTACTGTCATCGGTGGATTTCCCTACTATGTGTACTGCTTGAGTTGACACACTTCCACAATTCTTGACACCAGGTGGGAGATATCAGAGCCCGCAAAAAATGTCCACATATCCTACTTGTAATTACCACTAAGAGTTTAACATGAAAGATTTTTCCAATGCAGCAGTTCGTATTTACAGAAAATCTGATATGGCATGAATATGACATCAGAGTACTTGAACTTAGCAACTAGCTCACGCTAGTTAAAATAATGTATCTAATACCACAACGTGCAAGTTTCAGGCAGTGGACAAATGGAAAATCACATATAGGCTGGTCTCATTTCAGTGTGAGAGTTATTGTGTTGAAAGGACTGTTGGAGATAGTGTTGACCCGCCGGATGTGTAATGGAAAACAGTGCTCCTTGCAAACTAGATGTGTGCAAATCTCTATAGTAAAGTAAGTGACAAAATTTTGAACACAAAAAATTGTTGTTATGGCAAAACCTGGGAATATAAGACCCAGGTTGAAAATAACCGGAATTATCCTTTAAGTTCTCCATGATGGCTTAAAGCTAATCCAAAAGAGGAAGGACATAGAGTTGAAATAAAGTAGTTAATCACGGGCATCACTGCGGTCGCAATTACAGCATCAAGTTGCTCTTAGACCTTGTCCATGTAATATTTTATAGCTTTGTAAACAACCTTTGTAAACAACATGTAACCATTGATTATGTCAGATCGTATGATCTCACATAGTGTTGTCATATAACAGGGAGCTAGGAGAAGTTTCCATTATCTTATGTTGCATTTCTCTATGAGTCACAGTCACAAGTCCAGGAGCTGCTGCACCGTGAGTGTTTCTGAGGGCACAGGGAGCGAGAGAGACAGCACACATACTGAGACATAAGGAGAGAGAGAGAGAGAGAGACAGACAGTTAGCGAGAGACACACAGAGAGAGGATGCTTGGCTTCCCTCCAGCAGTTGTGCTCCTGGTGTGAGAGAGGAAGAGTCTCCATTCTCTGCCTGGGCTTTCATGTAGAGACGCCCAGGAGAGAATGAGAGAAAGAGATATACAGAGGTGTGTGTGTGTGTGGGGGGGGGGGGGAGGAGGTGGTGGTGGGAAAGGGATGCTTACTGGAAAACAAGTTAGATTCACTCCAGGTTTACCAGTAGTGTTTGAAATTTTAAATGATGATATTTTAATATTATATAAAATTTAAAATCAAAAGATGAAGAAGAAGATGAAATGCATCCTAAATGTGTGGGGCCTTCTCACAATGCTCAAAGCACTTGATTGCAGTGATTATGCCTGTGAGATTGTACCTGATACCAGCCAGGTGGGTTTTCAAGAGGTCTGCCAATGGAGCTGAAGAGTAGGAGGCCCTGGAGGACGATAGCAAAGAGTCTGGTTTGAGAACACTGAGGAAGCCATTATCGAATGTATGAGATAAAAGCAAAACTAGAAATGGGATCTGTATCTAATGACTGCTAGGGTTTATTAGTTTACCATAGCCCCGTTGATGTGACAATGTCTCAGGCTAAGAGATGTGCTGAGAATGGCTGGACGTGTGTGTATATGTGTGTGTGTGTGTATGCATGTGTGACTGCATGTCTGCCCACCTGCACCGTGGTCACTTCTTTTACTTTGAAATAATAGGCTTTCAATTAGGCTATGCTCTTTACTAGCCTCACTTGATTATTTCCCTCTCACCGCTGAAAGAGACACCTCACCATTATAAAAAGCAGATTCTGTACCTACCCCGTCTATTCTGCCCCGCTCAGCCCAGCCCAGATCATCAGCTAGGCCAATCTCAGCGTGGCCCGGCTCGGCTCGGAATGAAACGGCACGTCCATAATCTCTGTGCCGGCATGTTAATTTTCAAGTCAAAGGGGCAGCTCCCTTTTCATCACGGCGGAGGCTGTGGAATATTCAGCGCGCTGCAGATGTTCATGAATAATGTCTGTGGCCAAACCCCTGGCTGGGGCTGGGGGGGGAAGAGGGATAGAGGGATGGGGAGAGGGAAAGGGGGAGGAAGGGAGGGTGGGGTGAGGGAGGGGGGTGGGTGGGTAGTGAGGCCAGATGAATTACACGTAGGGGGGATCTGACAGGCGGCGTGGAGCTTTGTGATCATTCCAAAGTTCTAATAATCTCTCTCACCTTCTCCATCTCCCCAGTAATGAAAGAGAATAGGTGATTGCACCCCGGGCTATGTTCCCCGCGTAATGACTCCTCCAAAGGCACAGAGCCGCCAAGGAAAAATGAACTTTGAATGAGCGGCGAATTGGCTCTGACAGAGTGATAGACCGTGACACAGATTCTGTAGCAAAACAGACGTAGTGCTAATTGATTATCAATATTTTAAGCAAAGTGATGAAAATAAGCATTAAGAGATGAGAAAGAGGGGAGAGAGAAGGGAGTCCGCAACAGAACCTTCGAGGGGGGCTGTCATTTTGCCCGATCTCCCTCTCTTTTTTCTCTCTTTCTCTCTCCTGCTCCTCCATTCCTCCTCCTCCTGCTGCCGGTCTGTCTCCCTCCATCTCTCCCTCTCCCTTGTGCCGCTCTCAGCCTGCCCTCTCTCTCTCATGCATATCGTCTTTTTCTATTCCTTTATCATTTCTCGCGAGCTGACATTTTAGCAGTAATTGCCAAATATGTCCCTGAACTTGTATTAATTTTGTAACGCTTTGCTTTAGTTATTTCGTTGCTCTCACCTGCATTCTAGTCTCTGGTGTTCTGCTGAACCTTGTTATCAGTCCAGTTTTAGTCACCTCTTCCCTCAGAGCGTGTAATTCTTTAGTTCAATCATTTATTCATTTCTTTTTTTTTTCCCAAAGAAAGAGAAACGAAATCAAACACTATATTCAAATGTGTTGCAGGCAATGTTGGGCTGTCTGTCTACAGAGTTTTTGAAAAGAAAAAAAATGAATACGCTCTTTTAAGAAGTCTCACACACACACACACACACACACACACACACACACACACACACATACACAGACACACTCGATCCAGCATCCAAGAAGTCCAGACCAAAGAGCAGGCAGGGAGTAGCAGAGACCACCAAGTCTGTGTGTCTATTCTGCAGTGTGTGTTTGTTCCTGTGATGTGGTCAGTGCTGCTGAGCCCTATTGATGCTGCCAGGGTCCCGGCTCTCCTGCTTTTCTTTTCTAAGTGGCCGCCCTTCTGAACCGCCTTGTGTCAGCACTGCGATTAGCGGCCCCAGTTTACCTTTCATGTGCGGGGGTCCTGATAGACTTAGTCCCAACTCCCCCACCACTGACACACACACACACACACACACACACACACACACACACACACACAGAGACATATAAGACAGTGTGCCGTCACAATGGCATCCAACAGGCTTTCAGCAGGGGAACCAGAGCCTATTCTGATCCATTCAACACTGCAGCATGCTCAAACACACTGAGTCACCCTGTGCACAACGAAATACAGACACACACACACACACACACACACACACCATGCAACATGCACATAGTGAAATAGATTTTTTTGCAGTGCAGCGCTGTATATTTTAGTATTTATTATTTTAGTATTTTTTAATAGTAACACAAAGTGTATTACACAAACACACACAAACTACTTCATTTCACTAGGGCACTAACCTGTTCAAAGAGCTAGACCTGCTCCAGCATGGGATGCTTGGGGGGTTGGAGGGTGGAAGGGACAGAGAGAGGGGCGAGTGGCAAGAAAGGGACTGATAGAAATAGGGGGGGGGGGGGGGGGGGGGGGAGATGAGGGAAGCGAGGGGAAAAGATGCAAAGGCTAACGGAGCAGGACAGGGTAAAGAGAGGTGGAGGTGAAGAAAAAAAGAAGAGAAGGACATAGAGGAGATAAAAGAAGAATAAAGAGGCATGAGAAAGAGAGAATGGCGTGTGGAGACATGGCAGGGTTGAGGTTGAGGGTGAGGTGTCGTTCAGAGGCCCCAGGATGCTTAATATTTCACCGTGTGATCCCTGCATTATGGATTTGGTCTGATTGCCCTCTCAAGACCTCTGCTATGCACTAACCTACTCATCTCAGTAAAGTTCTCATGACAGAACTTTTGTATTTATCTAAAAGGCATGCCCAACCTCCCACCAAAACAGTAAACTAACTTGTGATGGCACAACTGCTGTATGTTAGTGTTACGTTTGAATATCTAAGCCCTAAAAGAAGTAAGCATTTGCAATTTGCATATGATATTTCCATAGTGAGGATTCAAGGTTGAACTCTGCTTGACCTGGTGGTTACATTATAGAGGCTTTGTTGTTTTGTGTGTGATTTTTTTCCCCTCAGGCTTGTGCGTTATGCATTTGTGTGTGTGTGAGGTACACATACACCTTATGTGAGTATGTGGACATCAGTGTGTATTCCTCAGGTGTGTGTGTGTGTTTATGCGTGTGTGCACACAAGCACACTCGCTGCCCATGGCAGTGCATGGTCCTCAGAGTAACCTCCCTCTCTGATCTCCTCGACCGCTGGAGGCCTCCGCTCCTCCCCACTGATTCTACAATTCTCCTCTCTGGCCCAGGGTCCAGGGCCTACATCTCCCAGAGGGCAGTGGTGCAGCTGTGGAGTCATGGGATAGGCCTTTGCCCTTGGGTCTAGAGGGCAGGTTAGGTTGCTGAGCCTGAGCCACCCACATACACAACGAAGACCCACTACGTAGCTGCGTATCTCATTGCTTGGCCCACATGAAACCCATTCTGAACCCCAGACCTCCTGTGCAAGGTTGTGCCCCAAGGAAATAAGACCCAGACCCCAGTGCTGCTTGGAGCCGAGCGCTGCATGGTGCAGAGGGGTTTGGAACGTGGGGCTGAGGCTAAGTTCATTGTACTGTGTTGTGCTCTCCTTTATTATTCTCTCTTTAAAATATTGTATTTTGAGTCAAAAAAGGCACCAAAGCAAACAAACACAGAGGCAGCTGCCAGATTGCACCACTGAGCACAATGTGCCATATAGGTTGATTTGACACACCCATCCCAAATATCAGAGACAGTTTGTTGCTCAGCCATGGGCCAATGTAGCTTGGAGTCTTTGTCCTAAATTTTAGAGTACCAATCAGTTTTTTTTCCCCTCCAGAAAAGTGAAGTGACAGCAAAAGCCAGACGGTGTGTGATAATGTGCTGTCTGAGACATCTATCATCTATCTAGACATTACAGCCTTGGAGTAATGAGATCTATGTATGAGGTTGAATTAACTTAGCTGGTATCTGTAGTTACTATAGGGAGAGAATGAACTCCGAACAGAGTTGCCTCCTATTTATCCTCAGATTTAATGCTTCACCTCTTATAGTTTGGCAGATACAATCTCAGAGTGATCACTGAAAGGGAAAATACAAACATGGAGACCAGGTGTCTAGAGTTAAGAGAGTGTTTTAAACTTTAAAAGAACAAATGTTGCATGGGAAGGGTTTCAAAGTTTTTGATGTTGGTTTTTACATAGCGAGTGGAACTAGGGAAAGTCATGTTTTTTTCTCATAATTGGCTGAACACCGCAAATTGTCCCTCTCATTTCATTCACCTAGCACAGTGAAGGCATCTACATACATGGAACCAACAATGCGAAACCTACAGCACAGTGCAGCATACGTCAGTCTCTTTTTGTTTGTGTGGCTCATCTGCGACAACATAATCTGTCAGTGTGCAGTATCGGCTACTTGCTACTAGCTACTCCATTCAGGCGATCATTCATCATTGAAGCATCCATAACGCCACAGGAGTACAAGCCCTAATTGATGCCCCCTCCATCAGAATATAGCTGCGAAACAGAAAAAAGAAGCTTGTCAGACGATTGGCAATGAATAATTGATAGAATTTGTAAGATATCTCTCTCTAATTGTTTAGTTTGTGAATATTTCATGGGTGTCGTTAAATCCTCCTGATAACAGAAGCACAGGGCAAGCTGCGATAAAGATCATTTAAGTTTGGGTCTCGGCCTTTCTGCTTCAAGGAATTTGCTGTGTATATACGCCGTGATTTTCGGTCATAAGAGGGCGATCACATGGATGAGACTGAGCGGATTTGAGTCATATGGTACTGGTGTGAACTGATTACACTTTTCGCTAGTGCTTTATAAACTATGTTGCACAATAATCACTGATTAACAGCTTTTAATGTAGGGTTGCTGTTGAATGTTGACTTACTGTATGCGTCCTACTGCTAAATAATTAAACCACTACATGTTGTATCTCCTCATGTCTGCCCATCCAATCAAGATAACAGGGACACTCGTGATATGCCCTGTGTCAAATTATGCCTCACAGCTACAAGGTCGAGATGAACTGGTTCTAATAGGGGTGCCTGTACACACACACACACACACACATACACACACTGTCCAGGCCCGGCTGGAGCCTCCTGGTCTTGTTGTCTGTGTGCTGTGCCACCTAGTGGTTGCTGGGGGCATTGCTCGCTCCCAAGATCCATTCAGCCTCTACAGTTGCATCTGCATCATAGCACCTCTCCCTGAGATTCAGTGGGTTTATCTGTGTTGGTTGATCTTTTGTCAGTATACATCATTAACAAACTTGGGGTCAACTGGGGTCAGATGAAGAACATTTCTCCTTAGATGCAATGTTAGTCACAGGGCAATAACAAACTGGGTCTTAACCTGTTCAAATGGCACCTGTACAAAATAAATGTACCTTCAAAAACATCTGAAATGGCATTTATCAACCATTTGATTGGAAAACATTGATCTAGGAAACCTTGCATCTCCCATGACTAATATCTTGGCCCTAAAATGTTTTTGACTATTCTTGTATCCTCCATCCCTGTGTAATGTTTATCAGTTGTAGATCACTTTTATGAGAAATCACATACCTGTCGAATTTATGGAAATTGCCTTGCAATATCAATGTCTAGAAATGTTTGTCATGTGATATCAACTTTGCTGTAAACCCTTTGTTCATGGAACCTAGGAAGACGAGCGGTCGCTGAGGCTTCAGCAAATGGGGATCCAAACAAAGTATAAACTAAACTCTCTATAATTTAACAGACTGACGTTCTGTCAGCCTGTCTCCTTTTGTCTGTCTCATCAATCTGTACTGTTTACACACAACACAGTGGTAACCTGCATCTATCCTTCATGTATCCTGCATTAGTACTTCAGCCTCGGTATTTCTTGAATATAACCAGTAGGCTACATTTTGGAACAGAAACCTTGTGTCTCTCAACGACTGGTTCACCATTCCAGACCATTCCTTGAACTCTCTGACAGCTGAAAAAAAATTCCCAGACAGTTCCTCTCAGGGGTGGAGCAGCAGTGCACTAGTGTTGCTGCAAGGAAGAACTTCCATGATGTGGCTACATCTGCATACAGCGTCCCTTGTCTGTCTGCCTGTCCAGTCGTTCGTTCAGTCCGCCTACCTGTTTGCCTGCCTGTCTTCCCACCTGTCTGTCCCTCTTGTCTCGTCCGCTTGCCTGTCAGGACTGTTATTTGTCAGTCAGTATGCTCACCTGTCTGTCCTCCCACCCCATTGTCTCTTATTTTTTCATCTCTTCTTTCTGCCTGTCAGGGCTGTGATTTGTCAGTCAGTCTGCCTGACTGTCTGCCTGCCTGCCTGCCTGCCTGCCTGCCTGTCTTCCCACCTGTCTGTCTCTTATTTTTTTTGTCTTATCTGTCTCTCCGGTATTCAGTGTTTGGCGGGGGCTTGGCTGCCGAGCTTCACTGTAAAGTGCTCGGCTGATTGGAAGGGACATTTTTCCAATGGCGCTGCGCTGCCTCTAATATTCTGTTTGTCGTTGGGCGTGAGGCTGATTTATCACGCCTCCTCTCCTGCTGACATTCAGATTCACTTTGATTGGCGGCTGGATGGAATGACACCCACCACTACCGCCGCCACTAACATCGGTACTACGCACACAAACACACACACACACACACACACACGTGACATCCTCTATACACACAGTCAAGTACGCAGTGGATATGAATATGCTTGGCACAGTTACACCAATGGATACATACGTACATTCAGATATGTACGCACACATTCACTCACACACACACAAATGCACACGGTATAAGTGGACGACTGTGGTGATGACCTCTGTCTTGAGCGTGTTAGTGGGTTAGTGTTGTATTGAGTTTATTGAACAGCATGAGCAGACTGCTGCTCTTATGTTGTTCTCTCACCCCATGAACTCTATAATATGATCGCCTTTCTCACTTTTAATACTTACTGTACCCAGCCTAAGGCCTCCAACTACCACACTCTTGTGTTGAATAACATCCCTCTCTTTCTTTTTCTCTCTCTCTCTGCCTCCCTCCTTCCCTCCCTTTCCCTCCCCCCCCAATCCCTCCTTAATAACTCTATAACTCACCTCAGCCTTAGATTTAATTGCTTATCTGTGTGTAAACGTATTAACCCTCTGCTGTATCTGTTTCGCTGCCGTCCCGGGGGCCCGACAAGCCTCTCTGACTGCCGTGCCTTACATCCAATGAATAGTCCCTCTCTGAGCGGTAATAGGGAATCAGCATCGTAGCAGCAAGCATTGGCGGCGTGTAAGAGATAAATCAGATTGGGGGTCTTGCTTTGCTAGTTTATTGAATCTAAATTGCGTGCGCGCGTGGCCCCCGCCGGCCCTACACGGCCCATCCATCTCCCGGCTGATAATGGAGCGGGCCCGATTCCACCTGGTGGGAGCATTATTACATTTCCCCTCTAACGAGACCCAGCTAATCCTGCCAGGGGAGGAGGACAGGAGGGAAGAGAGAGGAGGAGAGGAGAGAATAGGAGAGGAGAGGAGAGAAGGAGGATATAGGGGGGGAGGAGAAGAGAGGAGAGGGAGGAGAGGAGAGGAGAAAAGAAATGGAAGAGGAGAGTCTGGGAGAAAAAAAAAGAAAACGAACGGCGAGCATCCTGGCAGCCTGCCTCTCCCTCCTCCCACTCTCTCTCTCCCTCTCCCTTACTCTCTCTCTCTCACTCCCGTTCTCTCTGTTGCTGTGCATGAAACATCGACTAGCGCCATCAGAGCTACATGGCCCCTGGGCCCCTGAGCTGCAATTACACTCATAATCACAATGCGATTTCGCTGAAGCTCTCCGCCCCTTCCCTCTGCCATCCCTCCTCTTCCCCTCCGCCCCTGCAGCCAAGACTGAACGAAGTCTAAATGAAGTGAAAGGCCTCTCCTCTCCCCGACACCAGGCCGTTTATTACCCGCTTTAATAAAAGTCCATCATAGAATTATCCTACAATGAACTGGAGCCACTAACTCGCCGAGAAATATACTTCCAATAA